>NW_027397146.1:1193931-1283773 GCF_003265705.2 Callorhinus ursinus
CCAGCTTTCTTTTGGTGTCCATTAGCATGGTAAATGGTTTTCCACCCCCTCACTTTCAATGTGGGGGTGTCTTTGGGTCTAAAATGAGTCTCTTGCAGACAGCATATGGATGGGTCTTGTTTTTTAATCCAATCTGATAGCCTGTGTCTTTTGATTGGGGCATTGAGCCCATTTACATTCAGGGTAACTATTGAAAGGTATGAATTTAGTGCCATTGTATTGCCTGTAAGGTGACTGTTAACTGTATATTGTCTGTGTTCCTTTCTGATCTATGCTGCTTTTAGGCTCTCTCTTTGCTTAGAGGACCCCTTTCAATATTTCCTGTAGGGCTGGTTTCGTGTTTGCAAATTCCTTTAGCTTTTGTTTGTCCTGGAAGCTTTTTATCTCTCCTTCTATTTTCAATGACAGCCTAGCTGGATATAGTATTCTTGGCTGCATATTTTTCTCGTTTAGTGCTCTGAAGCTATCATGCCAGTCCCTTCTGGCCTGCCAGGTCTCTGTGGATAGCTCTGTTGCCAATCTAATGTTTCCACCATTGTAGGTTACATATCTCTTCTCCCGAGCTGCTTTCAGGATTTTCTCTTTGTCTCTGAGACTCATAAGTTTTACTATTAGATGTCGGGGTGTTGACCTATTTTTATTGATTTTGGGAGGGGTTCTCTGTGCCTCCTGGATTTTGATACCTGTTTCCTCCCCCACATTAGGGAAGTTCTCTGCTATTATTTGCTCCAATATACCTTCTGCCCCTCTCTCTCTTTCTTCTTCTTCTGGGATCCCAATTATTCTAATGTTGTTTCATCTTATGGTATTGCTTCTCTCTCGAATTCTGCCCTTGTGATCCTGTAGTTGTTTCTCTCTCTTTTTCTCAGCCTCTTTATTTTCCATCATTTGGTCTTCTATATCGCTGATTCTCTCTTCTGCCTCATTTATCCTAGCAGTTAGTGCCCCCATTTTTGATTGCACCTCATTAATAGCCTTTTTGATTTCGACTTGGTTAGATTTTAGTTCTTTTATTTCTCCAGAAAGGGTTTCTCTAATAACTTCCACACTTTTTTCAAGCCCAGTAGTATCTTTAAAGTCATGATTCTGAACTCTAGGTCTGACATTGTATTAATGTCCGTATTGAGTAGGTCCCTGGTAGATGGTACTACCTCTTGTTCTTTTTGCTGAGGTGATTTTTTTCATGTTGTCATTTTGTCCAGAGGAGAATAGATGAATGAGAGAACAAAATGCTAACAGGTTAACAACGTCCCCAGCAAATATACTCTAAACAAATCAGAAAAGACCTGAAACCAGGGGACAAGAGAGGGAAAGAAAGAAGAAAGAGGAAAAAAAAAAGGAAAAAGAAAAAGACAAAAACAAACAAAAACAGAACAAAACAAAACAAAACAGAATATGATCAAATATGATCAGGCTAGTGCATAGATCAGTGCCACACACTAGATTTTGGGTGTATTTTGGTCCGTTAGAAGAAAGTGCCTCCTAAAATTTTAAAGGAAGAAAGACTTATATATGTACAAAATAAGGGTTGATACAATGAAGGGATGGCAGATGACTGTAAAGATGAAAATTATAAAAGATTTTATAAAAGGAATTGGTAAGTTGTTTTTAAAAAGAAAAAGAAAAAAGAAAAAAAAAGGGAGAGAATGTGATCAGGCAGGAGACTAGAACAAAGCCATACACTAGTGATTTAGGGTATATTTTGATCTGTTAGAAGAAACTGTATCTCAAAATTTTAAAGAGAGAACAACTTATATATATATGCCAAAAATAAGGTTAACTACTATGAAAGGATAAAAATATGACTCTAAAAATGAAAAATAAAAAATGTTTTTTTAAAAAGGGATTGATAAGATGTTGGTTGAAAAAGGGAAAAAGAAAAATTAAAAAAAAACAGTTAAAAAATTAACTTTGAAAAACTAATGAATTATGGTAAAAAAGCCATGAATTCTATGTGCAGTATTCCCCTAGCGCTGGAGTTCTCCCCTTCTCCTTGATCGGTAAACTTGGTCTTGGCTTGCTGGCTGTTCGTGCTGATCTTCTGGGGGAGGGGCCTGTTGCCGTGGTTCCCAAATGTCTTTGCCGGAGGCGGGAGTGCCCCGCCCTTGTTGGTCTGGGCTAAGCAAGCTGCTCGGGTTTGCTCTCAGGAGCTTTTGTTCCCTGCAAGCTCTCGGTACAGCTTTGGAGGACCAGGGTGAAAATGGTGGCCTCCCAATCTCCGCCCGGAGGAGCTGAGAACTCGGGGCCCCACTCCTCAGTGCGCCCCCAGAGAAAAGCAGTCACTCCCATCTCCCCGGTCTCCGGCTGCACTCCGTGCTCACCCGGCCTGTGACCGAGTGTTTCTATCTCTGGCACCCGACCCCGTGTGGAGTTTCCAAACCCAGCAGATCCCTGCCGTGCGCTCCCGCGCCGCTCCTCCCGGGGGAGGAAGGGGAGTCTCCCCGGATCTGCTGCTTGTTGGGTCCCTGCTGGAGGAGCAGTGGCCCGACTGGGCCGCGGATCACAGTTTATGGCCACCCCGAGCTGAGAGCCCGCGCCTCGGCTCCGTCTCTGCAGCCGGCTTCCCCGCTCCGATCCCCGGGAGCTCTACTGCACTCAGGCACCCCCGGTCTTTCTGTGACCCCCAGGGTCCTGAGACCACACTGTCCTGCGAGGGTTCCACCTCCTGCTTAGCCACTGGAGCGACGTCCCTCCGCGGAGCCGACTTCTAAAAGTTCTGATTTTGTGCTCCGCGGCTCTAGCACTTGCCAGAAGCAGCCGATGGAGGGCCCTCCCCCGCCGTCTGTCCTCCCTAATATCACCTCGGATTCGCTTCTCTGCACGTCCTACCTTCCAGAAAGTGGTCGCTTTTCTGTTCAGAGTGTTCTTACTGTCCTTATCTTCGATCTCCTGTTGAGTTCGTAGGTGTTGAGAATGGTTTGATCCCTATCCAGCTGAATTCCTGAGACCAGACGAAACCCAGGTCTCCTACTCCTCCGCCATCTTGCCTGCACTCCATCTTAACTTTTTTTTGAGTTGAAAAACGTGAATACAAAGTGATATCACTATTCGTGCTATTACTTTTTTCATTGAATTCAACAAATACTTGTACCATTAGCAAGGTATCAGGTACCTTGTGTGTTTTCAGTGGTCTGCCACTATATCAACCTTAGAAAGCAGGCAGGCTCTATGAACCCCAGGTGTAATGAGCAAAGGGTAAGATTCTGGAAAGTGGAACACACTTACCCAATGGCAAGTCTCAAAGAAACACCCCAAGAGCACTTGTACAATACACTTTCAGAGAGCCTGCCCACTGAAGAGCTGACCTTATTAATAGATGAACATACATGTGGTTTTACTCTTTAAGGAATGCAAGCTCCGCTTGTGTCTCCTCTGTTCACTGCTGTATTCTTTAGTGCCTAGAGCTGTGCCTGGCACTTAGTAGATGCATAATAAATATTTCTTGACACCGCACTTGGAATGAAGAGGTTACGTAGGTCACTGTTCTTTTCAAGAGCTGCTGTAACTCCTTGATGTTTGTCACTTCAATTTCTAGCTCTCTCAATCCTTGGCATTTGAGTATCTCCATCAGCTGATCTTCCCAGCCTTTTTAAAGACTCAGAAACTCTCTGGTTTGGATTACCCTGGAGGTTATCTACAACAACCTTCTATGTGATGGCTGAATTTTCTCTCCAGCATATGCTGACAAACATTCAGGCAGCCTCTATTGATGAAGTGGCTGGGCTTTGTGGTCAGACAGACCTTCGGGCGGATCATGGACAGGTTTTTTTCACCTGTCTGAGCATCAGTAAAAGAAGGATAATAGCAGCTCAATGAGCACAATGAACACAATGAAGACAACTCTGGGTGAAGAGGCAGGGCCTCAGTGACAGTGCTGAATTCTTCTGTTCTGCCTGAAGAACAGTCTTCCTCTCCTCCCAGTTGAAGACACTGGTTCCCCAGTACTGTGACCCAATCTGCTACTCAGGAAGACTGAAGCAACTTCAGGTCAGGATCTCAGTTTGTTCAGCCAATAATTGGTTTGGCTGCTAGTCTCGCCCTCACCTTTCAGGACCTGCCTTTATTGGCATAACTTGCCTGGCATTTCAGCACCTTTCTTTCAGGACCTCCCTTGCTCTGGTCTGACCCTGACCCTGTTCTGAAGCTAAGTAGGTCCCTCCCACCCTAATGCCCTCACACTAATTTCCCATTGGCCTGTGTTTGCCTCTCATGCTGGCCTTCAGATGTCAGGGGCAAAATGCCTCATCAGCTCCCCTAGATATGCGCAGATTCCTTAGCTGGATGTAGCAACTCTCTGCTGCCACCCACCTCTCATTCTAAAGCAGTCATCCCTAGAGTAGGGATGGTCAGAGTGAAGTTCCTCATTTCCTTCCCTTATTCCAATACTCTTGTCTCCCTTTTGCACTGTTGTTTCAACCTTTCTCAGGAGAACTAAGTTTAGGCAGTGTTTTAATGTCTTCAAAGGATAAAAGGGAAGCTTTCTATGGTGAAATTGACCTTTTATAAAGTGATGAGAATTTTTTTCTCCCAAGCCGAGAAAGATCTGATTTCTCTTTTATTTGATCTAAACTTCAGTATGCAATCACACATGTAATAAAGACATACTGTGTCAGCCACAGTAAAGGATACTAAGTCAAGCAAGGCACAGGCTCCATCCTGGAAAACCTTGTGTCTGGTTGGGGAGAAGGGTGAGCACATGGAAACATACTCTGTTGTTTGGGGAGTCAGGGAAGGAGATTCAAAGGAGTGAGGGATAACTTCTACAAGTGGGGTTCAGGAAAACCATCACCCTTCCACCAGTGAAATGTGGCCCAAACCATACCTTAGAACCTGCTTGACAGCTTTAGAAAAACTGCAGTCTTCCTACATCAGACTTTCCATAGGGACACTATTATACAGGTGCAGAGCTGGACACTTCTTTAAAGTGGGGCAGCAAGCTTCCTTCCTCTCCAAAAAACAGTATATGCTTTGAGAGTTATCATTTCTGAAGTGCATCCTATACAAGCAAAACTTTGTTTTCTCCCTTTCTTTTCAAGATAGGACTTGGAATGTCAAAATGAATTGGGCTGATTTTTTAGAAAAATCAGAACGTCTAATTATCTAATGCTTCCACATGCCACTGGAATCTGGGAAACAGAAGCAGTTCTTAGGGAAGGGGTGCATATGCTCTGCATACGTGTGAGAGAGGGAAAGGCATTCCAGTGGGCAGGATCAATATATGTGTGGGGCGAAGTGGAAACATGAGGACATATTGCCATGATAATGGCAATGAGCCCAGACTCAGACCTAGACTCAAATCTAGGGTCTTCTTATTACTGTGTAATCTTGGCCCAGTCTCTTAAGTTCTCTGAGCCTCAGTTTCTTTTCTTCGAAGCGAGGGAAGAAAAATAATAGCCCTTTCTTATGGGCGAAGGTATGGAGTCATATATGTTGAGTGCCTGAAACAGTGCTGAGCACGCAGCTAGTGCTCAGTCAGTGGTGGCTTGAATAAGCAAGGACAAGGTAGGCTAAAGGACCAAGAAGAAACAGCCATGGTGGAAAGGAGGATTTAACCCAAGTTCTCTCTGAACATTTTGAGCTTCAGAATAGCTCACAAAGCTGAAGGCAGGAATCCATACTTTTGAAGTATAAAATTCAGTACTGATAATATATTCCTAGTTTTGAGATCATCATCACAATCCATTATAGGATGTTTTCATCAACCCAAAATGAAACCCATGCCCACTGATGGGCATTTTGGTTGTTTCTATTTTTGGTTATTATGAATAACTCTGCTATGAACATTCATGTACAACTTTTGTGCAGTCATGTTTTCAATTCTTTTGATTATATACCTACGAGTGGACTTGCTGGATCATGTAGTAACTCAATGTTTAACTTTTTGAAGAACTTCCAAACTTTTTCAAAGAGAAACAACTTTTTATGTTCCCACCCCCAATGTATGAAGGTTGCAATTCTCCACATCCCATCAACATTTGTTATTGCCAGTTTTTTTTTTTTATTATAACCATCCTAGTGGGTATGAACAGGGTAAATGGGATTCTAATTCCTGTCCTTTTGTGAGAATTATAAATCAGTCATTATAAGGAAAAGCTTAAGAAACTGTAAAGTGCACATCAAGTATGAAGTATTAGTAAGAAATAATTCTGGCTTCATAGCCTGGGTTTATCATGAATACTGGGTTTTGTGAGTAGTAGGGCACTAAGGCAGGAGTTAGAGGAAGTAAGTATTTTTTTAAGATGTTATTTATTTATTTGAGAGGGGGAAAGAGATCATGAGCAGGGGGGAAGGGTAGAGGGATAAGCAGACTCCCTGCTGAACAGGGGGCCCAGTGCAGGACTCGATCCCAGGACCCCCGAGATCATGACCTGAGCTGAAGGCAGATGCTTAGCCTACTGAGCCACCCAGATGCCCCAAGGAAGGAAATATTTTTAGAAAGATGCATCTAGCACTAGTGAAAAACGACTATAGCTATTTCAAAAGTCAAATTTCTCTGTTTCAGGTATTTGTGTATGTCAGGGTAATTGGTGAGATTCTCAAAATTATGACACACTAAAACAAAAGCAGCTTCATTTTCCCGGTGTTATTATGAAGTGAGTGCTAGTTAAAATGATGCCTCAAAACTTGACCCTTCATTGAGCGTTCTGCACTAGGTGCTGCCAAGTGAGTCATTGGCATATGAGAAGTCATTGACTGGTTTTTAAATGCTGTACACCATTGCCAATGACAAGGGTACTAGCTTTGGACCTAGACTGATGCTCTTCACTCCTTTTATCTGTTTGATCTTAGGCAAGTCAGTCACCCTCTTAGCTTTCCTCATAAGTTTGCTCTGAGGTTTAAATTAGATAATACCTATGAAAGCACCTAGTGTTGTGCCAGGAACAAAAGGGGAGTTTTTCCTTATTATCACTATTAGCCTGGCCTGTAGGACAAATCCCATGGTAGATCCACAGCCCTAAGGCTAGGGCCCAGCTCAAAAGGAGTGATCTATTTTGATTAAAGATTATCATTTATTATTATTATTATATTCATTATATTATTAATAGTTTTTTGAGGTGTAATTGACATAGAGTAAACTACACATGTTTAAAGTTCCAATTTGATAAGTTTTGACACGTGTATGTCCAGGAAACCATGATCAAAATAAAGATAGTGAATCTACCCATCACTCCCAAACCTTCCTTGCACCCTCATTCCTACCTCTCTTCACTCCCAGGGCCCAGGTAACCACTACCTGCTATCTGTCACTATAGGTTACTTTGTATTTTCTAGAGTATTATGTAAATGCAGTCATTCAACATGTACAATTTTTGGTCTGACTTCTTTCACTCAGAATAATCATTTTGAGATTCAGTAGTTTATTCTTCTTATTGCTCAGTAGTAGTGTGTGCTAATTGTATGACTATGCCATAGTTTGCTTATTCATACATGTGTTGATGGACATCTGCACAGTTTTCAGTTTGGGACTATTACACATAAAGCTGCTATGAACATTTGTGTACAAGTCCTTGTATGACCATGTGCTTTCATTTCTCTTCAATAAATACCTAGGAGTGAAATGGTGAAGTCATATTTTAGATGTATGTTTTTTTTTAAATTTTTTATTGTTATGTTAATCACCATATATTACATCATTAGTTTTTGATGTAGTGTTCCATGATTCATTGTTTGTGCATAACACCCAGTGCTCCATGCAGAATGTGCCCTCCTCAATACCCATCACCAGGCTAACCCATCCCCCTCCCCTCCTCCCCTCTAGAACCCTCAGTTTGTTTTTCAGAGTCCATCGTCTCTCATGGTTCGTCTCCCCCTCTGACTTACTCCCCTTCATTCTTCCCCTCCTGCTATCTTCTTCTTTTTCTTTTTTCTTAACATATGTTGCATTATTTGTTGCAGAAGTACAGATCTGTGATTCAACAGTCTTGCACAATTCACAGCGCTCACCATAGCACATACCCTCCCCAATGTCTATCACCCAGCCACCCCATCCCTCCCACCCCCCACCACTCCAGCAACACTCAGTTTGTTTCCTGAAATTAAGAATTCCTCATATCAGTGAGGTCATATGATACATAGATGTATGTTTTTAACTTTCTAAGCAACTGTCAAACTCTTCTCCAATAGGCTAATGCCAATTGTGTGTGAGAGTTCTAGTTCCTCCACATCCTTGCCAGCACATGGTGGGGTCAGTCTTTCTGATTTTAGCCCTTTTAATAACTATGTATATATGTGTTACTTTGGTTTTAATTTGCATTTCCCCAGTGACCAGTGATTCTGAACATCTTTTTATGGGCTTATAACCATTCATGTATCTTCTTTGGTGAAGTGTCTGTTCAAATCCTTTGCCCAGTTTAAAAAATTGTGTTGTTTGCTTTCTTGTTACTGAACTTTGAGGATTCTTCATATATTTGGATACAAATTCTCTATCATATATATGCTTTGCAAATAAATGTTCTTTCCCTGCCTGCTGCTTGTCTTATAATTCCCTTAACAGTGCCTTCCAAAGAGTAGAATTTTTTTATTTAACTTTGACAAAGCCCAATTTATCAATTAGTTCATGTATGGATTGTACTTTGGTGTCATATTTCAAAAAATCTCTGCCTAACCTAAGGTCATAACTGTTTTCTCCTTATATAGAAGTTTTATAGTTTTAGGTTTTATATTTACATCTATAATCCACTTTGAGTTAATGTTTGCATGTGATGGGAGGTATGGATGATCAGAGTTCTATGTTTTTTTGTATATTGATACTCATTTTTCCAACACCTTTGTTACTAAAACTATACTTGCTCCAATGAATTACACTTTTGTCAAAAATCAGTTGTCTATATAGTGTGGGTTTATTTCTGGATTCTCTATTATGCTCCATTGATCTATTTATCTATCTTCATGCCAAAACCACATTACTTTGATTATTGTAGCTTTATAATAAGTCAAAACCAGCACTGTTTGTCCTGCAACTTTGTTCTTTCCTAAAGTTATTTTGGTCTTTTGTATTTTCATTTGAATTTTTAAATCATATTGCCAATTTGTACAAAAAAACTAATGGCATATTGATTGGGCTGGTACTAAACCTGTAGACCAATTTGGGAAGATTGGCATCGTAACAGTAATTAAATTTTATGGTTTTCAGTGCATAGGTCCTTCATCTATTTAGTTAAATTTTTCTCTCAGTGTATCTTATTTTTAGATGCTATTGTAAATTTTTTATTTCAATGTCCAATTGACCATTGATACTATATGGAAATAAAATTGATTGAATTTGTATATTGACCTTGTAATCTGAAACATTGCTAAACTCATTTATTAGTTTTAGTAGCATGTCATCTGTGAATAAAGGCAATTTTACTTTCTCCTTTCCAATCTGGATGCCTTCTATTTTTTTTCTTGCCTAATTGCTTTATTGAATAGAAGTGGTAAGAATAGGCATTCTTACCTTGTTTTTGATCTTAAGCAAAAACTAGTCAGTCTTTACTCATTAAGTATGATGTTAACTGTGGTGTTTTTGTACATTGCTTTTATTGGGTTGAGGAACTTTCCTTCTATTTCTAGTTTGTTGAGGTATTATTATTGTTATCATTATTATTATTCAGGAAAGGATGTTGGACTTTATCGAATGCTCTTTTTGTTTCTATTGAGATGATCATGTGTTTTTTCCCTTTAACCGATTAATATGCGGTATTACATTGATTGATTTTTGGATGTTAAACCAATGTTGCATTTTTGGGATAAACTGCACTTGTTCATGTGGTATAATCCTTTTTATAAGTTGCTGGACTTGTTTAGCTAGTATTTTGTTGAAGATTTCTGTGCCTATATTCACAAGGGCTATTGATCTATAGTTTTCTTTTCATGTGATGTCTTTGGCTATGATTTCAGGGTAATATTGGCCTGAGAGAATGAGTTTGGAAATGTTCCCTCTAATATTTTTTAGAAGAGTTTGTGAAGCATTGGTGTAAATTCTTCTTTAAACATCTGGTTAAATTCACCAGTGAAGCCATATGGGTCTCAAATTTTCTCTCTGGGATATCTTTTAACTACAAGTTCAATTTTATTAATGTATAGAGGGCTATTTGGGTTATGTATTCTTTTTTTTTCTTCTCCTATTTCTTTTTTTTTTTTTAAAGATTTTATGTATGTATTTGACAGAGAGAGACACAGTGAGAGAGGGAACACAAGCAGGGGAAATAGGAGAGGGAGAAGCAGGCTTCCCGCTGAGCAGGGAGTCTGATGCGGGGCTTGATCCCAGGACCCTGGGATCATGACCTGAGCTGAAGGCAGACACTTAACGACCGAGCCACCCAGGCACCCTTCTTCTCCTCTTTCTAAATCTCCTTCCATCCTCCTCTTCCTTTTACTTACTATTACTGGCTTATTATAAAGGATACAGCTCAGAAAGAACCAAACAGAGAGATGCAGTAGGGCAAAGTATGGAGGAAGGGACACAGAGCCTCCATGCCCTTTCAAAACGTGTCACCCTCCCAGAACCTTGATGTGTTGGCCAACCTGGGAGCTCTCCAAATAGCTTAGTTTAGGGGTTTTTGTGGGAGCTCCATTACATAGACATGATTGCTTAAATCATTGGTCATTGGTGATTTACTCAATCTTCAGCCAGTCACTCCTTCCCAAAAGTTGGGGGTGGGACTAAAATTTCCAATCCTCTAATCACATAGTTGGTTACTCAGGCAACTAGCCTCCTTCCTGAAGCTATCTTGGAGCCCATCTAGAGTCATCTCATAAGCATAAAGTTAGGTGTAGTTGAAATGTATTTTTTCTTGTGAGCTTTGGTAGTTTGTGTCTTTCAGAAAATTTATCCATTTTATGCAAGTTGTCACATTTATTCACATACATTGTTCCTACTATTTTCTTATCATCTTAATATCTGTAGAAGCTATTGTGATGTCACCTTTCTCATTCCTGATATTGGTTATTTGTGTCTTTTCTTTTGTTCTCATTTGTCTGACTAAAGGTGTATCAGTTTTATCATCCTTCTCAAAGAATCTTTTGGTTTCACTGGTTTTCTCTATTGTTTTTCTCTTCTCTACTGCATTGATATTGTTTTAGTCTTTATTATTTTCTTTCATCTACTTTCTTTGGGTTTAAGGTGCTTTTCTTTTTGTAGATTCTTTTTTTTTTAAAGATTTTATGTATTTATTTGAGAGAAAGAATGAGAGAGAGAGAGAGAGCACATGAGAGGGGGGAGGGTCAGAGGGAGAAGCAGACTCCCTGCCGAGCAGGGAGCCCGATGCGGGACTCGATTCCGGGACTCCAGGATCATGACCTGGGCCGAAGGCAGTCGCTTAACCGCCTGAGCCACCCAGGCACCCGCTTTTTGTAGATTCTTAAGAAAGAAGCTGAGGTCATCGATTTGAGGCATTTCTTCTTTTCAAATATAGGCATTTAGTAATATAAATTTCCCTATAAGTACCACTTTGGCAGCATCACATAAATTCTGTTATGTTGTGTTTTCATTTTAATTCTGTCTAAAATACATTCTAATTTCCCTTTGATTTCTTCTTTGTCCCATGAGTTACTTATAGGTATATTATTTACTTTCTAGACATATTTCTCTTATTGATTTTAAATTTAATTCCACTGTGGCCAGAGAATAAACTTCACATCAAATGAATTCTTCTAAATTTATTGGGACTTGCTTTCTGACCAGAGTATTATATCTTTGTTGGTAAATGTCCCATGTGCACTTGAATGTGAATTCTGATGTTATTTAAATTATTCTGTAAATGTCATTAGGTTAATTTAATTGACAATGTGGTTCAAATTTTCTATATCTTTACTGATTTTCTGCTACTTGTTTTCTCACTTATTGAGTGAGGGATATTGAAATCTCTGATTATGATTGTGGACTTGTCTGTTTCTCCTTGCAGTTCTATCAGTTTTTGTTTCATGTAATTTGAAGATCTTCTATTAGTAGCAAAATGTTAAGGATATTTTGTTCTCTTGATTAATTGACAACTTTATTATTTAATGACTTCTTAGTTTTGATAATGTTTTTTCCTCTGAAATCTCTTTTGTCTGATTATTAATAGAGCCACTCTGGCCTATAGTTAACTCCATCACCTCTTTCCTACAGGGACAAAACCCAAATGAGAGACTGTCTACCTAAGGAGGTGAATGAACTGAAAATGATCACAAAGTTTCTTCACCTAGAAGCTGGAAGCTTGTTACGGCTTTTCATAAGAAAAGAATTCCACCAGTACTCCTCCAGGAAGGTAAGGTCTATTTCTTCAGAAGCCTGCAGAAAGAAAGGAGTTAGGATGTTAAGAGTGCCAGCAGTAAAATAAAAGTATCTTGTGGGTGAAGATACATGTTGAGACGAGCTTTTTACATAAGGCACACATGCCTCTGGTTAAGTCAAACCCGATTCTGGGTGTACTCATCAGTTTTAGTTTGTAGTTTTTTGCATGCAAACACCCATTACAACTTGCAGCATCTATGTATCTGCCTCATCCCCCCTACACTATTAAAACCTAAGCCTGGGTAGTACACCTACTGAGATAAGCAAGACCCCCAGATTTGAAACAAGACTAGGATACCCATGGGGCGCCTGGGTGGCTCAGTTGGTTAAGTGTCCAAGTCTTGATTTCGGCTCAGGTCATGATCTCAGTGTTATGAGATGGAGCCCCCGTCAGGCTTCGCACTGGGCATGGAGCCTGCGTGAGATTTTCTCTCTCCCTCTCCTTCTGCCCCTCCCCCACTCTCTCTTGCTTGTTCTCTCAAAAAAATAAATTTTTAGAAAAGAAAGAAGACTGAGGTACCCAACAGAGCAAGTTTATTCAGTGAAGTCTTGATAGCCTGAAGGTAATGATTACAGATTGGAAAACAGAAAACTGAGGAGAGCTATGTGGTCACTGGTAAAAAGGAGGTGGGAATAAAAAAGATCCCTGGTACTAGCAAGAACTGAATGATCTTCAAGGTGTGTAGGAGGGAAATGAGATGATTTGCATCTCTGCATAGACTTAGATATGGCCACGTTATCGTGGATGGATTGAAGGTAAGATATAAAAAAAACACAACAACTTGGCATCAGTGAAGGGTGGGAGAGAACAGGACGTATCACTGAATAGGGTGGCTGTGGGGAAGTTTGGAGGAGACACCCTCCTTGCCATGTGACCCACCAAAATTGACATACAGAGATGAGGAGGGTGACAGGTCAGTGTGGAAGACTCAAGGGGTGCTACGAAAACTCCCCCTTTCTCCCACTGCCGCATCTCTCCTCCCCTGAAGTTTTGTCAGCATGGTCTTTTGTGGTGTCGAAGCATCTCAAGGCTACCGCTGGCTGGAGGGAGCTTTGTAGACCAAACAAAGCTGAAGGGTGTGTCCCCTCATTATCCTGGGGAGCATGTATAAGTAGGTCAGGAGGCCTGGTAGGCCACTGGGAATTTTGGCATGGGAAGGGTAACCTGTAAACCACAGGCTTCTAGTAGAGTTATAGAAAAACCGACTTCAAGCACCACAGGGAGGAAAAAGAAGACTGCTTGTCAACCCCGGTTCAGAGGCAGTGGCAAAGGTGAGATGACTCCATTCATGCTTTTCCTCATCTCCTTTGATTCCTTGTCCCATAGACTCCTTCCCTGTCCTTGCCTGGCACACATATCCTCCCCAGCCTCTCGCTTCTCCTGAGGCCCCTGCTCCCTTCCACCTTCCATCTTCTTCCCCCTAAATCAGTGCCCATCTGTGCTCGCCCTATTGTCTTTGCAGGTAGCCAAGACTCTTTCAAGAGAGTTTGAGAGAAGAAACCTCTCCCAGAGTACCCATTCCTTTAATTAAGTCTAAACAAACGAAAGGACCAATACTGTTCGGCCATTATCACAGGCTGAATGAGAACCTGAATCAAAACCAGCCAGAGCAGGACCAAGAGAGTGTAGAGAAACCCACCACTTTAAATGATGACATTTAAGGACAGCCAGAACTTAAGAGTGGGGCCAGAGACCTCAAATATCTGTGAATTCTCCAAAGTCTAGTCACTAAGAAATGGCCAACTACTTAGAACCAAACCATGCACAAATAGGATACGTCCATGGTGATGAATAAAACAAAAATTTGTGTGAAAATTTGCATGTGTGTCTCTGTGTGTTCTCTGATGGTAGGGAAGGACAAAGGGAAGAGGCAAGTGTGTGAGAAAGGAGAGAGGTGGGGTTGTACAGAGTTGGGGGTTAGACTAGAAAGTCCACAATTAGACAAACATTGGGAATAAGGACTAGATAAGGTCTGAGCACTAAAGACAAATTTCATAACACTATCTCGTAGGCGAGGAGAAAAAAGGTCTGGTGTTTCTGCATGTGTATGCAGGCAGTTGGGGGCCAGCAACATAAGGATGTAGATTGCAGGAACCTATATTGGGTGAAGTGTGTGGGATGACACTGCCACCACCCCCAAAAGGCAGACAAATACATAAAATACATTACCTCTAGGCTACCTACCTCATAGGGTTGTTTGTAGCATCCTGCCCTGTGCTGTAAGAAACTAAGACCCCCCCCCCAAAAGGACCAAAAATCTCACCCTACTAAAAGTCAATGACAACACCCTTAAGGACTGATTAGGCTACGTTCTTGTTAAGAAAACTTGGAATGATACCGTTGGCTAACAAAGGTGAGGGAGTGCAGTGGGAGTGATTCACCCATAGTGCGGGCAATAAAGGGGAGCATTGTTTGCAGACAATTTTTCATTAAACTTTTTATTTTGAGATAATTGTAGATCAACATGCAGTTGTAAGAAATAATACAAATAGGGGTGGCTGGGTGGCATAGTCGGTTAAGGTCTGACTCTTGGTTTCAGCTCAGGTTGTGATCTCGCTGTTGTGGGATCAAGCCCTGCATTGGCTCTGAGCTCGGTGTGGAGTCTGCTTCAGATTCTTTCTCCCTCTCTCTCCCCCCTCTACCCCTCCCTGCTCATGCTTGCTCTCTCTCTCTAAAATGAATAAATAAATTTGGTATACTTTTCCCAATTTCCCACAATGGTAACATCATCCTTTCAAAACTATAATACAGTACTGCAACCAGGATATTGACATTGAGACAGTCAAGATGCACAACATTTCCATCACCAAATGAAACCTCATTTCACCCTTTTATAGACATATCCACTTCCTTCTTGTTATAGACTGAATGTATCCCCTTAAAATTCATATATTGAAGTCTCAATCCCTAATGTGATGGTATTTGGAGGTTGGGGACTTTGGGAGGTGATTAGGTTTGGATGAGGTCATGAGGTAGAGCCCCCATGATGGGACTGGTGCCTTTATAAGGGGATGAAGAAACCTGAACTTGCTTTCTCTGCCACGTAAGAATACAGCAAGAAGGCACCTGTCTGGAAACCAGAAGAGGGCCCTCACTATGAACCAAACTGACTGGCACCTAATCTTGTACCTCCCAGCCTCCAGAACTATGAGAAAGAAATTTCTGTTAAGTCATCCAGTCTATAGTACTTTGTTATAACGCATTGAGCTGACTAACACATCTCCCATACCCACATCTTCCCCTGACAACTACTAATCTGTTCCCATTTTTATAATTTCATCTTTTCAAGAATCTTCTATAAATTGAATAATACAGTATGTAAGATTTTGGGACTTTTTTCACTTAGCATAATTATCTGAACATTCATCTAGGTTGTGTGTATCAACAGTTCATTTTTTATCATTGAGTAGTGTTCCATGGTATGATGGCCAGTGCCAGGGTAAGAAAACCTGAACTATAATTGATAAATTGCTGAAAATTTGGTGCGGACAACTCTGAATTAAAAACTCTGGAGACGGCAGGGCGCCTGGGTGGCTCAGTCGGTTAAGCATCTACCTTTGGCTCAGGTCATGATCTCAGGGTCCTGGGATCGAGCCCCACATCAGGCTCCCTGCTCAGTGCAAAATCTCCTTGTCCCTCTCCCTCTGCTCCTCCCCCACTCATGCTCACTCTCGCAAATAAAAATAAATAAATAAACAAATAAATAAATAAATAAATAAATAAAATCTTAAAAAAAAAAAAAACCCTCCAGGGAGACCCAGTTGTGGGTCAAGGGCACAATAATGTGAGATCTACCTCCAGGACCTCAACCAGGTTCCACAGTAAATATCGGAGAAAAAAAGCCCTTGGGCTTCTGGTAGCGGGAAGGAAAAAAAAGAACCATTTTGAAATATGCCAGAACACTCTGTTCTTTGTAACCAGGGTTGACCTCAGGAGAACCTAGTTAACCAGAGCCTAACCTGCTGGGGTATCATCAGAGCCTAACTGACCAGAAGGAAGGGAAATACCCAACTCCAGTTAGCTTTAGCTTTCCATGTGGAAGAAGGGAAATACTCAACTCCAGCCTACTCTAGTCATCCTGTTCCACCTAAGGGGGTGTGGGAGAAAAGGATGAAACACTTGTGAAGTTCACAATCCAGAGATACAGGCTCACTAAAAGAGTGAGACATACTCATAGGACAATAGAACATTTCCCCCCAGACCTTACCACCACATTACTAAAGGCTTACTTACAGCAGTTCCTTTTACCCAGTACATCATGTTTGGTTATCAAGAAAAAATTACAAGGCATATTAAAAGGCAAAAAACACAATTGGAAGAGACAGGGTAAGCATTAGGACCAGGCATGGTAAGGATGTTGGAATTATTAGACCAGGAATTTAAAACTACTATGATTAATATGTGAAGGGCTCACATGGATAAAGAAGACAGCATGCTTGTGAAGGTGTAGAGCAAGAGGGATTCTCATTCGTTGCAGGTGGGAATGCAAAATGGTACAGCCACTTTGGAAGATGGCTTGGCAGTTTTTTACAAAAGTAAATATACTCTTACCATATGATCCAGGAATCATTCTTATTGGTATTTACCCAAAGGAGTTGAAAACTTACCTCCACACAGAAACCTGCACACAGATGTTTATACTCGCTTTATTCATAATTGTCAAAACTTGGAAGCAACAAGAGGCTGTTCAGTAGGTGAATGGATATACTGTGATACATCCAGAAAATGGAATATTATTCAGCACTAAAAAAAGAGCTATCAGTCCATGAAAAGATGTGGAGAAAACTTCAATACGTATTACCAAGTGAAAGAAGCCTTTTAATCTGAAAAGGCTACACACTGTAAGATTCAAACACCAGTTGACCCTTGAACAGTGGAAGTTCGAACTGCATGGGTGCACTTATGGGTGGATTTTTTTTGATGTACAGTACAGTACTGTAAATATATTTTCTCTTCCTTATTTTCTAAATAATATTTTCTTTTCTCTAGCTTACTTATTGTAAGACTAGACTATGTAATACATATACAAAATATGTATTAATCAACTATTTATCAGTAATGCTTCTGGTCAACAGGCTATTTATAGTTAAGTTTTGAGGGAGTCAAAAGTTATACATGGATTTTTGACTACATGGGGTGTCCATGCCCCTAACTCCCATGTTGGTCAAATGTCAACTGTATATGACATTTTGGAAAAGGCAAAACTATGGAAACAATAAAAGTCAGTGGTTGCCAGGAATTGGGGAGGGGGAGATGAATAGGTGGGGAGCATAGCGGATTTTTAGGGCAGTGAAAATACTTCGTATGATACTATAATAGTGATTATTCATCTGTCCAAACCTATAGAATATATAACACCAAGGGTGAACTCTAATGTAAACTGTGGACTTTAGATGATTATTATGTGTTAATGTAAGTTTATCATCTATAACAAATGTCTTACTGTGGTGGGGGATGTTGATAATGGGGGAGGCTATGCATGTATAAAGGCAAGGGGTATATGGGAAATCTCTGTACCCTCCTTTTTTTACTGTGAACTTTCAACTGCTCTAAAAAATGTCTTTAAAAATATATAAAATGATACAGCCAAAAATCAAATATGTAAATTAAAATGGAATATTTAAAATATTCAAGTAATCAAAAAAAGTTAAGAAAGGAAGAATAAAGAATAAAAGTACAGAAGCAACAAACAAAACTGATACAATAGAAGACCTAAATCCAATCATATCAGCAAGTACATTAAATATAAAAGGTATACACACATCAATTAAATGAGCAAAATTGTCAGGGTGCCTGGATGGCTCAGTCAGTTCAACATCTTTTCTTGATTTCAGCTCAGGTCATGATCTTGGGGTCCTGGGATCAAACCCTCCATCAGACCCCCACTCAGTGGCGAGTCTGCTGGTCTCCCTTTCCCTCTGCCCCTCCCCTCCTAGCTCTCTCCCTCTCTCAAAATCAGTCTTTAAAAAAAGAGCAAAACTGTCAAACTGGATAACAAAAATAAGACCCAACTATATGCATTCTTCAACAAGCCCATTTATTTTTTCCTATTCTTGTGTGTGTTATGTCATTAAACTTTAACTGAATTTTATTTATTTTTTAAATTGAGCATAGTTGATATACAAAGTTAAATTATTTTTAGGTGTACAACATAGTGATCCTTTAACAAGCCCATTTTAAATATAATTTACAAGTGAAAGAATTGATAAAGATGCAACAGGTAAACATCAATGAAATTAAGCAAGCATGTGTATATTATCAAGAAGGAGACTTAAGAACAAGGCAATTGCCTGGGTTAAAAGGGACATTACATAGTGATTAAATAGTGTATTTGCTCAAAATATTTAACAATCCTAAATGTGTGTGTACCTCATAACAGAGTTCCAAAATACATTAAGCAAAAACAGAAATTAAAGTAAACAGAAAAATCCACAAATATTCTTGGAGAATCCAACACTCCTCTCCCAGTAATACGTAGAACAAGTAGTTAGAGAATCAGAAAGTATATGTCAGAGCTGAACAACCTATCAGCCAACTTGACCAAATTGACATTTCTAGAGTAGTTTACCCCAAAGAGTAGACTACAAATTCTTCTCGTGTATATATGGACCATTTTCTAGAATACGTAACATCATAGGCCATAGTATAAACTTTAACAGATTTTAAAAAATTGAAATCATAGAAAGTATGCTCTGACTATATCAGAATTAAACTAGAAATCATTAAGAGAAAGATACCAGGCAAGTTCTTAACATCTGGAAATTAATAACATTTCTACATAATCCATGGGTCAAAGAGCATGGAGGACATTAGGAGAAGGAAGGGAAAAATGAAGGGGAGGGGGAATCGGAGGGAGAGATGAACCATGAGAGACTATGGACTCTGAGAAACAAACAGGGTTTTAGAGGGGAGGGGGGTGGAAGGATGGGTTAGCCTGGTGATGGGTATTAAGGAGGGCACGTACTGCATGGAGCACTGGGTGTTATACGAAAACAATGGATCGTGGATCACCAAATCAAAAACTAATGATGTATTGTACGGTGACTAACATAACATAATAAAATAAAATTAAAAAAGATTGTAATTCAAGGGAAAGTAGAAAATATCATTAATTGAGTGAAAATGAAAACAGCATAACCAAAATTTGTGGGGTATAGCTAATGCAGTGCTTTGGGGAAAATTTATACTATTTAATGCTTACATTAGAAAAGAAAAAATCTCAAATCTGTGATATAAGCTCCTATGTTATGAAGCTAAAAGCACAAGAGAAAAGTAAATTCAGGGGCACCTGGGTGGCTCAGTCAGTTATTGTTTGCCTTTGGTTCAGGTCATGATCCCAGGGTCCTGGGATTGAGCCCCATGTCAGGCTCTCTGCTCAGTGGGCAGCCTGCTTCTTCCTCTCCCTCTGCCTGCCGCTCCACCTGCTTGTGCTCTCTTGCTCTCGCTCTCTCCCTCTCTCTGTCAAATAAATATATAAAATCCCTAAAAGAAAAGTAAATTCAAAGCAAGAAGAATGCAAAAGTAAAGAAATAAGATAAAATAGAAATAAATGAAATTGAAAACAAAATAGGCTAAATCAATGAAACCAAAAGCTTGTTCTTTTTTTAAGTCTTTATTTAAATTTCAGTTAGTTAACATACAGTGTAATATTAGTTTCGGGTGTACAATACAGTGATTCAGCACCTCCATACAACACTTGGTGCTCATCACAAATGCACTCCTTAATTCCCATCACCTATTAAACCAAGACAGATATACCACATGATTTCACTCCTATGTGGAATTTAAGAAAGATTGTTCATTATAAAAATCAATAAAATTGATAATCCTCTAGCCAGATGGACCAAGCAAAGGAGAGAGAAGACACAAATTACCGAAATTTGGAATGAAAGAAAGGATATCAGCCTGGATACTGTAGGCATTAAAAGGATGATTAATTAATAACATGGACAACTCTATGCCCATAAATTTGACATCTTAGATAATATGGACAAATTACCTAACAAAAAGTCACTTAAGAAACAGACAACCTGAAAAGTTGTATTCCTATTAAAGAAATTGAATTCATAGTTAAAAACTTTCCACAAAAGGAAACTTCAGTCCAGATGGTTTCATTGGTGAATTGTCCTAAATACCTAAAAGAGAAATAATACTCATTCCATTACAACAACTCTCCAGAAAATAGAAGAGGTGGAAATACTTCCAAATTCATTTTTTTGAGCAGCATTAACATGATTACCAAAACCAAAGGCATTACAATAAAGGAAAACTACAGAGCAGTGTTCCTCATAAACATAAATGTAAAAGTTCTCACCACAACATTAGCAAATTGAATCTAACAATATATAAACAGTGCATCATGACCAAGCAGGGTTTATCCAGGAAATGCAAGGCTGGTTCAACATGCAAAAATCAATCAATATAACATACTAAAAAAGAAAACCACATGATCATATCAACTGATGCAGAGAAAGCATTTGACAAAATTCAATATCCATTTGTGATACAAACACTCTGCAAACCCGAAATAAAAGATAAACCTGATAACCTGATAAATGTCATCTATGAAAATCCTTAAGCTAACATAATACCTAGTGGTGGAAAATTGAATGCTTTCTCTCTAGGTCAAGAACAAGACAAGGATGTCTGCTCTAACCAATCCTATTCAATATCATCCTTGAAATTCTAGCAAGTACAATAGGGGAGGAACAAAGAACTAAAACATACCCATTGGAAAGGAAGAAATAGAACTATATTAGTAGACAGCACCACTGTCTAAGTAGAAAAATCTAATGAAATCTCAACTCTTAAAACTATTTAGTGAGTTTAGCAAAGTCACATTGTAGAAGTCAATATACAAAAATTAATTGTATTTCTATATACTAGCAGTGAATATTTGGAAATGGAAATTTTGAACAGCTTTACTGAGGTATAATGGATGTACAAAAATCCTGCACATGTTTAATGCATACAATTTGATGCATGGGGACATGTGCATTTACCCATGATACCATCACTACAATCAAAGTAATAGATATCTCTAACACCTCCCAAAGTTTCCTTGTGTCCCTTTTTTTGGTTTCTGTTTTTGCTTTATTTTGTGATAAGAGCATTTAACATGGCATCTACCCTCTTAACAAATTTTTTTATTGTTATGTTAATCACCATATATTACATCATTAGTTTTTGATGAAGTGTTCCATGATTCATTGTTTGTGCATAACACCCAGTGCTCCATGCAGAACGTGCCCCCTCGAATACCCATCACCAGGCTAACCCGTCCTCCTACCCTCCTCCCCTCTAGAACCTTCAGTTTGTTTTTCAGAGTCCATCGTCTCTCATGGTTCGTCTCCCCCTCTGACTTACTCCCCCTCATTCTTCCCCTCCTGCTATTTTCTTCTTTTTCTTTTTTCTTAACATATGTTGCATTATTTGTCACAGAAGTACAGATCTGCGACTCAACAGTCTTGCACAATTCACAGCGCTCACCATAGCACATACCCTCCCCAATGTCTATCACCCAGCCACCCCATCCCTCCCACCCCCCACCACTCCAGCAACACTCAGTTCCTCTTAACAAATTTTTAAGTGTACGGTATTGTTAACTATAGGCACTATATTGTACAGCAAATCTCTAGAACTTATGCATCTTACATTGAACAACTTCCCAGTTCCCTTTTCCCCAGCTTCTGGCAACCACCATTCTACTCTCTGCTTCTATGAATTTGACTACTTTAGACACTTCATATAAGTGGAATCATGTAGTATCTGTCCTACTATGAGTGGCTTATTTTACCTAGCATAATGTAGAAAGGAAGTATTTACAGTAGCCCCCCAAATGGAATATTTATATGTAAATCTAACAAATTATGTGTAGGACCTGTATACTGAAAACTACAAACTACTGGTGAAAAAAAATTAAGTAAGATCTAAATAAATGGAAAGATACACTGTGTTCATGAATTAGAAGACCCAGCATCGTTAAGATGTCAATTCTCTACTAATAGGTCTATGGACATAGTCCCCATCCAAAATCGCAGTAGGTTTTTTGTAGATATCAACAAACTTATTCTAAAATTTATATGGAAAACCATGTGAAATAGAATAGAAAAAATTTTTGGAAAAGAACAAATTTGGAAGACTCACCCTACCTGATTTTAAGACTTAATATAAATCTAAAGTAAACAAATCAGTGTAATATTGATAGAGGGATAGACACATAGATCAATGGGAAAAAAGTGAGAACCTAGAAATATACCCACACAAATATGGTCAATTGAATTTTGACAAAATTGCAATGGCAATTCAATGAAGAAAGAAGAGCCTTTTCAACTAATGCTGCATGAGCAATTTCACAAATCCATATGCACAAAAAATTGAACCTTGAATGTACACATACCTCAAATCTTACACGTTAATTAGCTCAGAATGTATTATAGACCTAAATGAAAAATTTTAAAATATAAAACTTTTAGATGAAAACAGGAAAAATCTGTGACTTTAGTTAGAGAAATAGGTTTTAGATACAATACCAAAAGCATGATCTATAAAAAGAAAAAATAATAAATAGGGCTTCATATAAACTAAAAACATTTCCTTCGTAAAAGACATCATTAAAAGAATAGAAATACAAGCCATAGACTGGGAGAAAATATTTGCTAATCACATATCTGACAAAAGGACTTATGTTTAGAATATACCAAGAAATCTCAAAACCCCAAAATGAGATCAAACAATCCAATTAGAAGAAATCAGAGAGGGAGACAAACCACGAAAGACTCTTGACTCCAGGAAACAAACGGAGGGTTCCAAAAGGGAGGAGGGTGGGGGGATGGGTTAACAGGGTGATGGGCAGTAAGGAGGGCACATGATCTGATGAGCACTGGGTGTTATATGCAATTAGTGAATCACTGAACACTACACCAAAAGCAAATGATGTACTCTATGTTGGCTAATTGTATTTAAATTTAAAAAAAGAAAAATGGAAAGATTTGAACAGATATTTCACCAAAGAAGATATGTGGATGTATCAAAGAAGATACATGGAAGCTACATATTTATATAGACAAATATACACATGAAAATATGTGCAGCATCATTAGCTGGTTTGGAAATGCAATTTAAAACCACAATGAGAACCACTACACGTCTATTAGAATGACTAACATTCAAAACTGTATAAAAAAGAAAAAACTGACAAGCCAAGTGCTGGTGAGATTATAAAGCTACTAGAAGCCTCATACAATGCTGGTGGGAATGCAAAATGGTACTGCCACTTTGGAAGACAGTTTGGAAGTGTTTTTTTTTTTTTTTTTTTTAAGTTAAACATACACTTCTCATATGACCTAGCAATCTTACTCCTAGGTATTTACCCAAGTGAAATGAAAACACATGTTCACACAAAAACTTGTATGTGTATGTTTATGGCAGCTTTATTCATAATGTCAAACAAAAAGTGGAAACAACCCAAACATCCCTCAACTGGGAAATGGATAAATAAAGTGTGACACATCCATCCAATGGAATACTACTCGGTAATAAAAAGAACAAACTACTGACACACACAGGAAGGTTGAATCTCAAATGCATTATGCTAAGTGGAAAAAGCCTATCTGAAAAGGTTACATACTGTATGATTTCATTCCTGTGTCATCCTGGAAATGCTATGTGTGTGGGACAGAATGCTTAACTACAAAGGAGTAGCATGTGAGCACTTTTTGGGGGGTTAGTTAGGGAATTGTTCTGTGTCTTGGTTATGGTAGTGGTTGTATGACTCTGTGGTAGTGGTTGTCAAAACTCATCAAACTGTATACCAAAAGAGTGATTTT
The DNA here is from genome assembly GCF_003265705.2 of Callorhinus ursinus. Taxonomy (NCBI): domain Eukaryota; kingdom Metazoa; phylum Chordata; class Mammalia; order Carnivora; family Otariidae; genus Callorhinus; species Callorhinus ursinus. Next base: position 1,218,017 of record NW_027397146.1, read on the forward strand.
TTCTGAATATAAATAAAAATAAACTTAAATTTTAAAAACTATATACATGAGGGAAAAAAAGCCCTCTGGCTGGCTTCTGGATAAAAGTTTGTGAGAGAGTAAGGGCAGATGTGAATAGACCAGTTAAGTGGAGGATTTCGATCAGAGTAGACAGATACGAGAACTATGAGGAGATAGACTGAGCAGTGACTGGTGTGGCAGAGGGAGTGGGATGAGTCTAGAATTACTCCTAGGTTTCTAGTTTGTTCATGAGATTCAGCAATGCCATTTATAAAATAGAGAACAAAAGAAGAGGACCAAGCGATGGAAGAAAGATAGTATGTTTATTTGGGGACACGGGACATTGTGAAAAAGTTCTACCTGTATATGGGATATCAACATAGAAATGGTCAGCAATGACTTGAATATTCAGATTTGGAGCTCAGGGGGAAAGTTCTGGGCTAGAGATCAAGATTTGGGAGCCCATGAACTTGGAATTATTTCATCAACATACAAAACATGTTCCTGATCTTATTTGGCCCCTCTGTTGCATTCAGCATTTGACCTCTCCCTTCTTTTGAAGCTCTTTGGTGCCTTAACTTCCATGACAATGCACCATCGTGATTCTCCTTGCATTTCTGTGTCTTTTTTCCCAGTCTTCTTTGTGGCCTCCTCTTGCTCCATCTGATGAATATTTCTCGAGAACCCTACTATGTGCAGGTTGTCATACCAGGTGTTGAAGTCTCTGCCCTGAAGGAGTGTATAGTCTAGTGAAATCTTCCTTGGCCTGCCCTTTAAATAATAGCATCTCCAGGCTTCTGCCTACTTCTCTTCCTGGGCACTGTATTTTGGCCTCTAGGTGGCCCCAGAGCATCTAAGATGAATGGGAAGGGGCCTGAATAATGAATCTATAAGCACTCACAGGGTCTTCAGTAGTCTACGCCTTAGTCAAGTACATTCAAAGCAGGCTCAAAAGGAAGTTGTTCTTGGACTTTATGATCTGGTCTGTGTTCATTCTCCAGGCTCATCTTTCTCTTATTTCCCCCTTCATTCATTGCCCTCTGGCCACATGAATCTTCTCTCTCTTCCTCTAATGCACAAAGCTCAGTACTGTCTCAGAGTCTTCGCTCATGCTGTTCCATTTGTTTATTACCCCCTCACCTGTGCTACCCAACCATCCTCAACCAACACTTTGGGTGACTCCTACTCCATCCTTTAGGTTTCAATTTGTTAAATATGCTTTCATCAGAGAGGCCTTCTCTGACCTTCCCAAACTGAATGAGGTCCTCTCTTTATTCTGTTTCATAACATCCTATACTCTTCTTTCATAGCACCTATTACAATTTGTGATTTTCCTTTCAATAGATCTCTCCTCCACTAGACTATAAACTCTAGGAAGTCAGTAACTGTGTTTGGTTTTGTTCTCTGCTGTATTCCCAGGACCTGGAACATAGTAGAGGCTCATTATGTATTTATTGAATGAATAAATATGTAAATGGCTACCTGAAAGTTCAGGAAAAAACGTCATTCCTCGAGGTAGATAAGCCAAGAGCAACCATTTGGATTCACTCCTACATTACCCATACGCCGTAGGTACTCAGGGCTCTTGCAGTTCCATTTCAGCTGGAAGATACATCACAGAGGTCAAAAATCCTAGATTCTTCTTCCAGCTTTTCTACTCACTAGTTTTGTGTTCCTAAACAAGCCTTTTGCCCCCCTGGACATCAGTTTCCTCCTCTGATAAATGGGAATCATAATTCTTATCCTGCCTACCTCACTGTACTCATGGTGATAATCAAGTGAGACAGTATATCTTATGGCACTTTATAAAGAATGATGCACTGTGCATACATAAAGGATGGCTGTCACAATGTCCCACCTCAGTCGCACTGTTACTGCCACCAAAGATTTCCTCAGGACTCCCCAACATCAATGCTCTAGGACTCTGGAGTGAGTTGGTTGCTTCCCACACAGCTAAAGGAGGTGCTCATTAGAGAAAACACATGTGCCAGCCCAACCCAGTTTTCTGGAGTAGATTACACTGTTTTTCCTTCCTAAAAAGCTAGGTCATAGCATTTTGACAGAGGATGGGACAATATGAAGCCATGGCTCATTCTCTCAATGGCAGTATGCTTAGAATGGACCCAGGGATGGCCCAGATGGACTAACAGCTCACTCTTGATATGCAAAAAGTTTGCAATAGTCAAATTCCAAGGATAAGTCATGTCACAAGGAGAGTGGACATTCATTTGTTACACAGAACACAGACTCCAGGGACCATCCAATCCAGGAAGGGCTACATTCAACCATCCCACACAGTAAAGAGGGATTGGCAACTCACGTTTAAGGAGACAAAGGTAAGAGAACACCTAGAGCTTTTAAAGGAATCAAAGCTACCTCACACAGACCCAGTCCATCCCCCGGGCCTGAGGCATTTTTAGATGGAATAACAAACACTATTTGTAAAGCAGCACCTGTTTGGCTTGTTGTGGTCATTTAAATATTTGTTGAATGAGAAACAAATTTCCTTGCAGAACAAGACTTGAAAGAGGCAAAAGTTACTCTGATTTTTCCATAAACAGAAAGAGGCAAATTCCAGAAAGTGAAGACTGGGTGATTTTAAAGGCTGGTTGGACATCTGTTCCCAAAGTGAGCAGATTTAAAAAATTACTGTCAGACTGGAGAAACATTTTCAAAGACATGTGCTGTAGGAATATCCCTGACATTGTTCTAGTCACTGTTTCTATCAATACCACAGGAGAAGACATTCGAGCCAGCTGGTCACATCTGAAGGTTTTTTGCCTGCCCTCATGGAAAGAGGCCTGGTCTGCTCTGAGGAGATGTCCACTTCTGCAAAAGGGTCTGGGTAGTCTCAAGAGTTGCCTTGAATAAGGGAGAAGGAGCATTCAAATAAGCAGAGCTGTGGGCAAGAGCACTGCCACTGTGAGCAGGTGAGGTGATGCAGGACACTTGAGGATAAGAGAGCAGACTGGCTGGGCTGGAATGGAGAGTCCATGTTGGGAAGTGTGCAGGGGCCAGATCGGGAAAGCCCTGAAAACCGGGCTAAGAAGTTTGAATTTTATGATTTCTGCCAACGTGCAACAATTCATTCACTTATTCATTCACTCATTCAGCATACATTTATAGACTACCTTCTGCTAGAACCTGTACCTACTTCTCACTAGGCATGCAGAGATGAAGAAGACAGGATCCCTGCTTTCAAGATGCTCACTGTCTTACAAGGCAGTCTGACTCATCAATAACCGTCTGATTACAAGAAGTGCCAGAGAGCAGGGAGGAGGGGGTGTTAGGAGAGTCACGGTGCAGTCGCTGGGGTAGGGGTAAGAGTGGGGTTGAGAGTGCAGTCAGATGTGTTCTTTAGGTGAGCAGTTCCAAACTGCCCTCCCGTGGACCAGTACTTGCTGTATGAATGTGTACCACTGGACAATGTGAAGAGTTTTTCATAAGTAAAATGTATCCAAAATGTTTTACTTCAAGATTTTAATTTTTCCTGTTTTCTTGATAAGAAACACCCATCCTTTTTTGAAAGAGTGGTGATTAAGTAGATGGTAACTGGACTTCCTTATTTGGCAAGAAGTTGCACCTCACATCACTTCCTCTCCAGCTGGCTTGTTATGTCCAGGGGGCACCTTCTGGAGTGTGGCAGATGCCACCTTTGAAAGTACATGGGCAGCGGCATCAAGAAGAATAGAAGGGAAGGGCAGACAGCTTAGATAAAGATAGAAGGGAAGGAAACCAAATTAGAATAGGAATCAAGTTGACAGGAAACAAGCTTGGGGCTCTCCAGGCACTTGCCTCCATGATGCATACAGCCAAAGAGAGTACACAGAGCTAGACAAGCCAGAGATGACCCAGCACAAGAAAGGGGGCTCATTTAAAATGGAAGGGATTCATCTGGGTATCAAAAGGAATGTCAGGCTGGAGAAGCAATTTACAGAATGGTGACATAAATACCTCTGTGTTCCCTCTTCCCTGTGAAACAACCATAAATGGTGAATGTTACTGAAGAACACAACTATTTAAAGTCTCTGGAAATTCAGAAAGTATTCAACAAATGGGGAAACATTTATTTTAAAAAATCTACTAAATTGCAGTAGGAACAGTGACCCACTCCCTTATCCACCCCCAAGCTCAGCATGTTGGAAGCTCAACATCTTCCAGCTATAGCTCAGGACCACTCAGGACTAAGGGATCTCTATACTCCCAGCTACAGGCTAGGGCTGATTTCTCCCCAGGAGAAGCAGGCTGCTAGCATTTCTCATCTGCTCCAGCTCCGTGTTGCAGAGATTTGGAGCTCAGAGAAGAGAAAGGAGGGGAGAGGAAAAACTATTCAAAGAAGCTGGCTTTTTGGAAAAGATCAATAAAATTGACAAACTTTTGGATAGGTAGATCAAGAAAAATGTGAGAAGACTCAAATTACTAAAATCAGGAATGCAAGAGGAAGCATCACTACTGCTCTGACAGCATAAAAAGGATTATAAGGGAATACTATGAACAATTATATACCAACAGATTAGATAACCAAGACGAGATGGAAAAATTTCTGCAAGGACACAAAATACTCGATTTAAGAAAAAATTTAATAGACCTTTAAAAAATAAAGAGACTGAGTTTAATAACTCAAATAACTTCCCAATGAATAGACCAGACCCACATGGCTTCGTGACTGAATTCTACAAAAATGTCTAAAGAATGAACACCAATCTTTCTCAAACTTTCAAAAATAGAAGAGGAAGGAACATTTTCCAATGCAGTCTGTGAAGCCAGTGTCATACCCTGATACCAAAAGTAGACAAAGACATTACAAGAAAACTACAGACCAATATTCCTTATGAATAGTGATGCATAAAACTTCCAACAAAGTGATAGCAAACTAAATCCAACAACATATAAAAAGGATTATGTACTATGACCAAGTGGGATTTCACCCAGGAATGCAATGTTGGTGTATGTATGTATGTGTGTGTGTGGGGGGGGGTTATTTTCTATACTATCCTCATTTTCTCTGTAGAGTACTTAACAAACTTTATTATTTTTAATTAAATATCATGAAACACTGATTTAAAGCAAACCACAACCCACATGGGACCAAATTCAGCCTCTAGTTGCCTGTTTTTGTAAATAAGGTTTTAGAGACAAATGGAACATAGTGTAGGGGAGGAAACCTTTCCCCATCTTCCCTTCCAGGTTCTTTGGCTGATCTAATAATTAAATTGACATAAGAAAGATTAACAGGAGAAAAACAGATTTAATTTTGTACATACAGGAGCTCATAAAAATATGAAACTCAAAGAAGTGACCAAAGCAGGCAGCTTTTATACCTTTCAGACAGAGAAACAATACATTTGTGAAGAATTGACAAGACAAAGAAGTTTGGGTTTGAGGTGGTAAATTAGTGAGGAAGTAACAGGGTTTATTTATACAGGTTTCTCAGCCTTAAATTCCCTGTCTCTAGTGATAAGGATGCTTCTCTTCCTCCTGGTACAGGGAGCATACCTTTCACATGGGAGATTTATTTCCTATTTTCAGGGAGACAAAGGAAGGTCAGAGTGTCCTTTTTGTACTGGCTGTTTCTTAAGTAACCTTAATTCAAAAGAATCAAAATGCCAAAGTGGCATATTTTGAAGTAGCATATTCTGCCCCCACCCAATGGCTACACTCATTATTTACATGTGGTTGAGAGAAAGACTCTCAGTGGCCCACAAAAGCCTAAAATATTTACCGTCTGGCCCTCTACAAAGAATGTTTGCTATCCAGATATGTTCCAGATCTGAAAATTAAATTTCTGAGTTCAGTAACCTGCCCAACATCATACCACTATGAATGTGATAGAGTTGAAATTTGGGTGCAAGACACCTGATTCTGGGGCCCATGGGCAGAACACATATCATGCTGCCTCATTATCTGAGAGTGCTACTGTTATCCCCTACTCCCCATAGGGATCTCCGGATTTAATGTTTCCTTTCCAAAATAGTAGCCATTTTATTTTATTTTCATTTTTTAAAAATATTAAAAGGTATCTATTTACCTCTGAATACTTCTTCAGATATATTTCATAGATTTAATATTAACTGTATTGGTTTTCGTTGTTTTATAGTCTATAATTACTCATTTATTGTCTCTTTGATCTAATTTTCATTGGTGAGATCATCTTACTCCTTCAATTTTCAGGTGGATGCAATTATTTTTTAATTAAAATATAAAACATCACATTTTATTTTCCAGTGAGTACATAGACAGTTTTCCATGTATGCAGAGGAGAGAAAATTTTTTGTATCATACCTGATTTACTCAGTTAGATATTTCTTGCTTCTATATAATGTATGAGTTTTAAAAACTTTTTAATAGTTGTTAAAATTTGAGTATAGTTGACACACAGTGTTACATTAGTTTCAGGTGTAAAACATAGTGATTCAACTTCTCTATACATTATAATATGTGGTTTTTAAATGTGTTCAAGTATAACACGCTTAGAGAAAAGTGCACAAACTGTAAGGTACAGTTCAAAAAAGGATCAGAAAGTGAACAATCATGTGTATCCATTCCAGATAACTTGCTTTATGAAATTTCTGGTTAATAGTAATAAAAACATCTGACTTTCTGTATTAAAACACAGTGGCGCTAATGGGCCAACTTGGTCAAGGTTTAAAAGAAAATTGTGGGGATTTTTAATATTAAAAAAACAAAACAAAACACCTGCAATGAGAAGAATGCTAGGCTGTGGCTCAGGAGACTTAAAGCTTAGTCTCAGCTGTGCCAGTTCCCTGTCTCCTGTCTCCTGAAGTCCCCTCCTATACAAGGAATTAAAACAAGATGCTCACCAAGATGCCTCCAAACTCTGACTGTTCAGAATTCTAGAAGTACTTCCGTATGTATTAGGTTATTGGTTAGCTGATATCAGAAAGTTCAGAACTCACAGATAAAAACAAAGCTCAATTATAAATAAAATGGCTCCTTTCCAAGTTATTCAAATTCTATTCTATTGAACTGGCCAGAGAAAAATTTAACTGGACGATGTAGTCATTTTGAAAAATGTTTTTAGCCATCTTTAGTTAAACAATTTGGCAATGTGAATCAAGGGCCATAAGACTTTCCTTGATCTTAAGAATTAATTCTATTTCTTTGTACTCTTAGGAAGTACTTTTATGCACACCATTTCTTTGACATTATTCTAAAGCAATCGTCTTATGCACAAAGACAGTTATCACATTGTAATAGGGAAAAGTAGAGACAACCTAAATGTCCAATAGTATTTAAAACAATAGGGGTATTTTCTTACTGAAGTATAGTTGACTCACAGTGTTACATTAATTTCAGGTGCACAACATATGATTGCACGAGTCTGTACAATATGAAGGGTACGTTTAAATAAATTATGGTATCTCCATAAAATATGTTATCATGCAGACATTAAAGTCAGGTTGTATAATTTTATTTAATAACATGAAGAAACCTATTATAATGTTAATTTCTAAAACCAGAGTGTAAAATTAAGTGCACAATATGGTCTCAATTATGTAAAAGAAAATATAAATGAAAGGAAGTGTACCGAGTCAGTATCATGATTGCTTCTGCCTGATGAGATTATGTGTTTTTAAGCTTGTTCTTCAAGCTTTTTATTTTTTTACAAAGACACACATTGCTTTTATAATAATAAAAAGAGACAAAGATGATGTATGTTCAATTGTTCCAAAATGATTAAAGTAGAGTACTTGACAAATAATAATGAAAAGGGCTATGTTTTCTTCCTGATGCATTATTTATAGGGAAAACAATTCCTATTAGTCCCTGTTTTCAAAAAGCACAATGTATACTCTTCACGGTTGCCAATACAATGCCGGGGTAATGTTGGTAAAAAGCACAAATGATAACCCCAGAAATCTGTCTGTTGATTAAGCGACCCTTTGAAATTACTACATGGAAAGGTCACTTACTCTCCAACAAAAATAACATTTTGTCCATGTCCTCTAATTTCACACAATGAGAGTGTAATTTAAATATATATATTTTTGAAATTTTCAATTTAGTTTGAAGAGGTATTATGTAAATATTTTGAATATTCAATTTGAAGTTCAACATAATAGACTGGCACCTATTGAACAACCATGCTGTTCCACAAGGGGACAAAGGCAACTTTCACAAGTTTTAATTGGCAGGGACCTTTTTGCACAGAAAGGTTACCTTCATTTGAATACTGTTTGTATTTATGCGGTCCTAGCTGCCTTAATAACACACGAATCAGCTGATGGATCATCTGTCCCTATTTGATAGATACATCTCTCAGATGCAGATCAATCTATTTTGAAATGAACAAAGGGGCAAGGGTCTTTTTGGAGATGTTCCACAGGAGATGAGCATGGAAATGAATGCTCAAAGGACCCTTCATGCACCAAGGCGCTGCTGACTCATACAGCTGTATGGATGGATGGGGTGCATTCAGCCTTGCCTGTTCTCCTCTCAACTTGTTTTTGTGATCAAGGAGATACACTTCCAAAACAGTAGGTCAACAGTGTCTGGTAGCAATAATTAGCAGGGAAATAGTACACACATTCTCCATCCTGTACCTCATTCTCTAGAAGGTACCAACTAAGCATCAAGTTTGATCTGGCCCTGTTTTCAGCCCATCCATACACTTAGATGTTGTCTTAGCATCTCTCTGCTCTCAGCTATTGAGGCCTTAACTCCCTGCATCATCACCTCCTTGTGTGTTCTATTCCACACTTATCACCCACTATGTGCCATCTTTCGTTCTCAATTCTCAGGACCGGACAGACCCTGGCCTGTCTCTGGTTTGATTCTGCTTTCACTCTTTGGAAGCTTATGCTGATTTACCTATGACCCTGACCTCCAGGCCCTTCCCCCTCATCCTACACGGGGTCCTGTGTAGAGGCTCCCTGCAGAGCTGCCTTCAAACATCTGCTGAAATTAGCCCTTCACATTTCACCACTGACCATAGCTAAGACTAGTTCAAATAAACAAATAATTAGAGTTGAAAAGAGATATGAGATGTCCAACAACAAACCAACATGCAACATTATCCAGAAGGGCCATCTAAATTGGAGCTTATTTTACCACATCAGTAAGGAAGTATACAATCTGAAAACATTCAAAGGGAATCATTTTCCACCTTTTGGCCTGACACCAAACACTATCCAGTCCCCCAGTTCCAACATTGCATATTAACCCATTTTCAAGTATTAGGTGTGAGTAAATAGTGAATTCATGTAGGAGCAGGCAAAACTCAGGATCCTGTAAGGAAGAGCTGATTGCATTCCATGGAATGCAAAGCCATGAGGTTTTAGGAAATCAGCCCCGATAGAAGACCTGAACACTTTTGTTAAGGTACTGTTTTTAAGGGCCCTATTATTTGTATGCACTGGGCAGCTTATGGCTTTTAAGATGCTTATTAATATTGAATGTTCTCTGTGTGTGTGTGTGTGTGTGTATGTGTGTGTGTGTGTGTGTGTGTGTGTGTGTGTGTGTCTTTCTCTCTCCCTCTCATAGACTATTAGTTATTTTTTTACTGGTGGGATCCAGAAGTGCTGAAACAACCTACCCAAGAGCTTCCAGCCTTCATCAGGTACCCGTGGGGCTGGGGAAACAGCTTTAGCAAGTTCATTAACTATTTTCAACTAGCCGCACAAACCCAAGAAGCTAATTGCTCATTTGCTAGGCAGGGTGGGCCTTGTTCTCCAGTTCTTGGTGATCGAGATAACTGAAACTTGTTTGTATTTTCCAGCCAGAAGCTATTTCACTTAATGCTTTCAATATGGAAGCACTCTGGTTAAGGCACTGAGCAGAATTTAAAGGAATTGTTGAGTCTTAAAATTAAGCTATAAACAGAGGGCAATTTTAAGAATTTGTAAATCCTTCTTCCTGATCCTGAAGTCTTTCCCTGGGGCTGACGTTAGGCAGGGCTTGGTCATTTTCCTTCAAGGGAGAAGCCCTAAATTAAGCTCCCCTGGAGATTTCTTTGACTTGATCAGCCATGAGTTTTCTCCACAGTCAAACATTACAAATTCTTAATTTAAGCATTCTGAATTCACCATAAATCAAGCCAAGAAACACTGAAGTTTCCTATTTGGTAGATTTCAAGATGACGTTTTCTAATGTGTGTGCATGCATGCATTTGAGGGGGTGGGTAGGGAAGGGACATAGGTGAACACAACTAAGGAGGGCTCAGTCTTAAAAGTAAATTTGAAATCATTCATTTCCAAGTGAGTGGCATCCTGTTTGCATGTCATCCCTATCTCTATCTTGGTACAGGGTCCTGGTAACTGTTTTTGCACCTTCATGCGTGTTGCTGGTAAATGCAGAAATAAGGAAAGTGACTGTCTTCTAAAATATTCCTTAAGCTCAACTTAAATGTTTCAGGACAACTCTCCCAGTGTCTGCTAGGATTTTTTAGACTTGACTGCATTTTTAAATGACCGATTACACCTTTTCCAAAATTTTAAGGGGTGAATATGTGCATCAGTTGCTTACAATTTATTTGCAGATTATACTGTAGAGTTATCAAGCAATCAATCCACATTTGCTTTTTTTCCCCCCTTTTTATTATGTTATGTTAATCACCATACATTACATCATTGTGTTCTTACAGCATGTTGTGCTCTCAACAGTAAAAAAGCATTGAAAGAGTAGGCCTGGTCCCCATTTCTTGCAAAATTACCCTCTGGCTAGAAGAATGTTTATAATCATAAATAGATAATCCAACACAAAAACATATATATGACAGAAGATTGATATTAAAGGTAGTTAATTAAGCAGGAGGAGGGGGTTGTGGTGAAGACTGATGCATTTCATTTGATTAATATGTAAATACCAACATCCCCAATCTAAATGCCATTGTATGTAAAGTAGCAATTCTAATTTTAACAAGTTATGTATTTCTCTGAGGAAATAGCTCTGAAATATTTCTGATGAAATGTCCCTGAAAAAAATATGTTGCTTTGTGTATAGTAGATAGTCAATATGTGCTTATAGAATCAAACTGAGTTGAGAACTAAAGCCAGTAGCTGAATTTGTATGGTTATGAATAAATCAGTGGAGAAGAAAGGAATTCAGCTTCATAAACACTCAGTAAATAATATGAGAGAGTGACTTTATGAAAAGGGTATAATTTTTCTTTTGAGTTGATAATAGATATAGATAATGTATACATATTTATTGTTTTTAAATTTGGACCCTTATTTGGCAGGTAAGCTGTGCCCCGAATATATGGTTTGTCTAAAACATAGCAGGATTTAAAAGAATCATCTGTGTGCTAGTCTTAAAAATCAAACATTGACAGATATATTTGGTTCAGTTTCATTCAAAATATTTGAAACTGCATAGTTGAATTAATGCTGATTAGGAAGTTTATTGACCAGAAACAATAGTTACCATAACAAACAAAATTGCCAAAAATATGTCTTGTCTCAAACCAAGATGTTAACTCTCGTTCCTCTTATGTCAAAGTAGAAGATTCATTATCAGAAATGACATAAACTTTTAAATTGGTTTTACCGGCTTTCTGAAAATACCCTGAGCATAATATTGAATGAGGCAGTCTTTTTACTTTGCTTATTTATTAAAATCTTATAACCATATCTCTTTATTTTGCAATATTCACTTTACTATGCTTCATTCATTCCTGGAATCATTCATTTAGTGTGTAAACCTACAAGGAGTAGCTTTATGCCTAGGTTTGTTTTCCCTTTGGGGATTATAATTAGGATGGAGATGACTGTGTCTAAGTCTGTGTTCACACACGCCTCCATATTGTTGTCCAAGGATTCCCTGACTTGCTAGCAGAATGAGTCATCCAGTGGTTAGCTACAACACACAGAAACGGGATGTTTCATTTCCCCCAACATTGCTTACTTGGGGCTTCAAAATCCTTACCGGAGTTACAGGTTTTTGTTTGTTTCTTTGTTTTAAGCTCTGTTTCCTAACCTAATTTTTGTTTTGGTCTTTCCTCATTTGTGCCCTCAGGATATATAGAACCACTAGGCATGCATTCATGTACTTCACAGTGGGTTTTTTTCTGTTTTTTACTTTTTGTGAATGTTTTCACATCTTCTCCCATTGGATTTTGTCAATCTTACAGAATCTGTTAACTGTGACAATAAACACAGTCCTAAACTCCATCTCATCTACTCTAGATGGAACATTAATTTGTGTTCTAATTAGATTTTATTCCACATAGTATTCTTCTGCATGCTTTACAAAATCATATTATAACCTTTCACTTAGATGTACTCTTCTTTTAAATTTAGAACAATTTTTTAAATTAAAGAAGATGGAAACTATTTTGAATATAACACAAGTCCAAAAGTTGCTAAACCTACAATTAGGTAATTGTGAGCACAATTAGCTACCAGCTGTTCGTTCTAAAGTAACAAGAGTTTGCCTGTGTCACTAATTATTTATACATAAAATTTTGCACTTTTGCATTTTGGCGTTAATTAAATCATGCAGTTAAATTACGCATGATAATTGGGCATGAAAGAACAAAATGCAAATAGAGAAAACTTAGTAAAAGTAGACCTCATGAAGAATATATTTTCTAGCCTCATAGGAAGATTAATCTATTAAGTAGTCATCTGAAGGGCTTTTTATGGAACTAACTTTGCAGTTTAGATGAGAGATTTGCTGAGAAGTCTTTCCCCCTTCAGTATATACCCTGGCTTCCCCCAGGAATTCCTGGAGGTCCCAGGACAGATTTGGGGCTCTCTGAATACTCATCTGTTTCTTTCTGGCTGCCAAAACCCCTCCTTTCTGCTTCAAATTAGAGCTGTCCCTGAGAAGTGACCTGTCATCTCTTCCAATACCTTCTTTCCTGATCTAGCTATAGGTGCCAGGCACTGTTCCAGGCACGGGAGCTACACCAGTGAACAAAACAAAGTCCCTGTCTTCATGGAACTGACCTTCTAGAGGGAGGAGACAGAACAAAGACATGAGTAAATGCATGCAGTTTTATTATTTATTTATTTATTTATTATTATGTTATGTTAATCACCATACATTACATCATTAGTTTTTGATGTAGTGTCTCTAAATCATCATCTAAAACTGCATGCATGCAGTTTTAGATGATGATTAAGTAGAGAGAATGGAATACACTGAGAATTGAGAATTGCAGCCTACTTTAGTGTTTGTTGGGAAAGACCTCTTTGAGGATGTGATATTTGATCAGAGAACCGAAGAAAGGGAGGTAGTGAGTCTTGCAGATTTGGGGGAGGAGCTCTCTAAATGTAAAAAGCAAAGGGTGAAGCCCCCACAATGAAAACATATTTGACTCAGTGACCAGCAAGGATACCAGTGAGGTCAAAGCAGAGTGGGTGAAGGGGGGAGTAGGATGAGTCCAGAAGGGCAGCCTGGAGCACATCATGGAGGGTCTTGTAAGCTACAGTAAGAACTTATTTTGGATTTTACCTTAAAATTACTGGAAGGTCAAGGTAGAGTTTTGAACTATACAAACAAGTCACCAAATTGAGAAGTTTTTATGGGACAAGACACTTGACCCCACCCAACTACAAGGGAGGTTTTGTTCCAAAGTTCTGATGACAGAGAAGGAGCATGTTTAACATGTCTTATCCCCTGGATTAGTTATCAATTACTCTAAAACTTAATGGCTTAACACGCATTTATTATCTCACAGTTTCCATGGGTCAGGTGTTTAAGCATGGCTTAGATTCATTCTCTGCTATAGACTCCTAACAAGGCTGTCTCAGTCAAGGTATTGGTTGGGGCTATGGTCTAGTCAAAAGGCTCAACTGAGGAAGGATCCTCGTCCAAGATCACTCACATGGTAGGTAGCAAAATTCCATTCCTTGCAGACTGTTGGAGTGAAGCCTGAGTTCCACATGACCTGTTGACTGAAGACATCTCTTGGTTCCTTGTCATGTGTACTCTCCATAGCACATCTCACAACATAGCAGCAAGCAAGTGAGAGGGCACGGGATAATACCAGTGAGAACGAGAAAAATAGGGACAGAAAAGAGAGAGAGAGAGCTAGCAAGATGAAATTCACAAGTCACAGTCTCTTCTAATGTAATCATGGAAGTGTCATCCTACCACTTTTGCCATGTTCTGTCGGATAGAAGGAAGTTTCTAGTCCCAGCCCATACTCAAGGAGGAGAAGATTACACAAAATCATGAATACCAGGAGATGAGGATCACTGAAAGTCATGTCAGAAGTTGTCTACCATTTCCTCTATCTGCAGGAAGCTTTGATTGGCCTATAGCATCTGCAGTGTGGCTCAGACCAAGGCCAAACCCAGGCCCAGCATGTGCATGGGAGCTGAGGACCTGAGATAGATTGGTCTGGAGCAAATCAAAGGAGAAGATAATACGTTAAAAAATCTACAACGTCCAGGAAGTTTGTAGTCAGAGAAAAGGAGGCAGATACCACTGGAGCAGAAGACTGAATTAATTACCTTCCTCTGGGCACATTCTCATCATAACTCCATGCAAAGCCCTGCTTGCATTTTTATTTATCTATTTCATGTATTCATGCATCCATTCATTCTTTCCCTTTTAAATAACAGATTTATTGTAATATAATTCACATACCACAAACCCACCCGTTTAAAGCACATAATTCAATGGTCTTAATATACTCACAGAGTTGCATAGCAGTCACTGAAATCTAAGTTTTGAACATTTTAATCACGCAAAAAGGAAATCCCATACCCATTATCCCAAGTCAAGTACCATCTCCCCCTACCCCTAGTACCTAACATTCATTAATTTACTTTCTTTCTCTGTGGCTTTGCCTATTCTAGATATTCATATAAATGAAATCATACAATATTTGTCCTTTTGTGTCTGGCTTATTTCAGTTAGCATAATGCTTTCAAGGTTCATCCATATGGTAGCATGAATCAGTACTTCATTTTTATGGCTAAATAATATTACATTGTATGGATATACCATATTTTGTTTATCTAGTCATCAGTTGATGGACATTTAGATTGTTTCCATCTTTATAGCTCTTATGAATAATGCTGCTATGAACATGTTAAAATTTTGCACATTTACGTACACAAATACATACATACAAACACACATATACAAAAGCAAAATTGCCGGGCTATTGTGTATACTTAATTTAACCGAGTAGTGCTGGACTGTTCTCCAAATGACTGGCCTTGTCTATGCTCCCACAGCAAAGCATGAGGATTCCTATAATACCTCAGTTCTGTCAACACTTGGTAATCCATAGCGTTCTAATATTTTCCAGGCCAACAGATGTAAGATATCACGTAGATGTTTTAATCTGCATTAATTAATGAGTTGGAGCATTTTATATACTTGCTTTTTGGGTTTCCTCTTTCATAAATGTTTTGTTCCTTTATTCTTTCCCCATTTTCCTATTAGGCTTCCTATCTTTTTGGTGATGCTTTTGAAATATTAGTTTTTGTTGGCATTAGATATTGCAATTTTTTTCTCCCATCTTACCATCTGTCTTTAATTTTATCCATGATGTCCTTCACTAAACAGAAATCTTTAATTGGAATGTAATTAAATTTATTAATTTTCACCTCACATCTTTGGGTTTAGAGAAAAACAAAGATTTTCTTATTTAAGGAATTCTTCCTTACTCCAAGATGAAAAAATATTTTTGTAATTTCCTTTTCAATGTTATTTTTTCCTTTCATAATTATTCTTGAAAACATTAGGAATCCACCTTCATACAGATTGTTAGATGGGAACCTAGTTTGATTTTTCCTCCCATTATAAGACAATTCTCCTAACACCATCCACCAAATAATCTATCCTTTCCTGTAATCTGTGGTAACACTTTTATCATATCCTATGATCCCATATATATCTGGGTCTCTCTCTGAACTCTATTTTGTTCCATAGTCTGCTTAAATTTAATACTATCTCTAGCATGACTTGAGCTTGACTCTGTGTGCATTCACCTTGGTTATTTTCCTCAATGCTCGGAAAGTAATAACTCCTCAAAACAGAACAAAACAAAGCCAAGCTTGCAAGACAAATCTGAGCAGGGGCTCACCTGCTGGATTTGGTATAGGCAACACTTTTGTGCCAAGGGCTCCTTGCAAGTTGAAGGCTTAGCTCAGTTTCCAATTCTCAATTTTCTTCATTCTAAAGAGTTTGTGGCAATTCCTTGCCCCATGGGACAGCCAGGAACTCGTGCCATAAATTGCTATAAATCAAGAGCTTTGATGCACTTGTAACAAATCCAGTAGGCAGCAGATTTTCTCAGCTTAATTAAATGATGCTTATTGTTAATTTACCCTAGTATCCTGGTAGCTGTCCACGGAGATTTCTATTATCCAACATCAGTAGTGAGAATGAGGTAGGACTTACTCAAAAGACATACAATGGGAATATATAATTACCTTCAGGTTGTACGCAAATAGAGTATCAGCACTTGTTCATATTATAATTATTTCTTTGTATCCTCCAGTTAGCCATGACTAGTTAGGCATTATGACTAGTTATCAACTGAGTTTTATAGTAATTTTGTGTCATGTTTAAAATAATCATAAAGCTGTATACATATTTTGCTCAAATATTTGATCTCCAGCCATGAAGCCCATACTTGCTTTGAGCTAACTGTGGCACATGATTGTCTGCAACCAAGCTACAACAAGCTGTTTGGGGCCAAGCAGGTCGGTGCGTTGCCTTTGTATGGTTTCTCATAATTATCAATTTCCTCTCCTTCCTCTCCCTTTTATTTCTGTCATACATACCAGTTCTCACTCCTAGAGTCTCATTTTCTCACTTCTAATTTTTAATTGATATATAATTTACATATCCTAAATTTTACCCTTTAGAGGAATATAATTCAGTGGTTTTACAGTGTATTCACAAGATTGTATGAACATCACCTTTATGTAATTCCAGAACATTTCATCACCCCCAAAAGAAACCCTGTCCCCTTTGGTAGGGACTGCCCCCATTCTTCCTCCCCTCAGCTCCCAGAACCACTAATCTGCTTTCTGCCTCTATGGATTTGCTCATTCTGGACATTTCGTTATAAATGGCATCTTTTTTATTATGGTTAAACACATGTAACATACAACTTTCTAGCTTAACAATTTTGTTTTTTATTTTTTTAAGATTTTATGGGGCGCCTGGGTGGCTCAGTCATTAAGCGTCTGCCTTCGGCTCAGGTCCTGGTCCCAGGGTCCTGGGATCGAGTCCCGCGTTGGGCTCCCTGCTCGGCGGGAGTCTTGCTTCTCCCTCTCCCACGCCCCCTGCTTGTGTTCCCTCTCTCACTGTGTCTCTCTCTGTCAAATAAATAAATAAAATCTTAAGGGCAGAGAGAGAGAGAGAGAAGGAGTGGGGGGAGGGCCAGGAGCAGACTCCCCGCTGAGCAGGGAGCCCGACGTGGGACTCAATCCTGGGACTCCAGGATCGTGATCTGAGCCGAAGGCAGACCCTTAACCAACTGAGCCACCCAGGGACCCTATCTTAAAACCATTTTAAAGAATACAGTTGAATAGTATTAAGTATATTCACATTGTTGTGCAGCCAATCTCCAGAACTCTTTTCATCTTGCAAAACTGAAACTCTGTCCCCATAAAAGACAACTTTCCATTTCCTCTTTCCTCGAACTCCTGGTAACCAGCCCACTATTCTATTCTACATTTTGTCTCTATGAATCTGACAACTCTAGGTACTCATATAGGTGAAATCATACAGTATGTATGTCTTTTTGTGACCAGCTTATTTCACTTAGCGTAATGTTTTCAAGCTTCACCCATATTGTATCATCAGTCAGTTAAACATAGAATTACCATTTTTATGGCTGAATAATATTCCACTGTATGGATAGACCCTATTTTGTTTATCCAGTCATCAACTGATTGACATTTGGGTTATAATTGTACTACTTTGCATTCTCACCAGCAGGGTGTGCAGGTTCCCATTTGTTCACATCTTCAACACTCCTTCTTATCATCTGTCATTTTGATAGCCATCCTAGTGGGTTGCAGCCAGAATTCCCAACCCACTGCCCATCCTCATAATTTCGGATCTGAGCCAGGGCAGCTGGAGCCAGCTGAAGGGAACTATTGGGTATACTGGGTATACTGGGTGACAAGAAGGCCAGTGATTGGAGGAGTGGATTGATTTTTTTTAAAACAAGAACTATTTGTTTTCTAAAGTTTTTTGACAAAAATTCATCTGAACTCTCGGTTTTGGACTGATTAAAATAATCGGGTGACTAGACTGTTTGAATAAACAATGTATGGTGGGCTGGGTGGAGCCAGCCCACTCTGAGTTTGAATCCCAGTTCTGTCTCCCTGGACTAGTTATTTCGTTTTCCTGGGTCTGTTTCTCTCTTCTGTAAAATGAGGTACAATCACAATCAGATGAAATGTATGTAAAAGAATCTACACACTTCTGGCACAGAATAGGTACACAGTAGATCAGTAGATCTTCATTTATTTTTTCTTTGATTCTTACCAACCTTTTTTTTTTTTAGATCAATTTTTACTAAAATTTCCTTTGATTTCAGCCCTTAAGTATTCCTTGAGGTATGCTGGCTTTTCATGACAGATAACACAGAGAAAGTGGAGAATACTCAGGTGGCTTTTCTGGGGAGAAGAACATTTGGTTGATTTTTTTTAAAAGGAGGGTTATTAAAGCCCTACACACTTCAGTGTGTTTAAAGCTTCACAGTCTGAATCAAGCTGCGTACCTTAAGCTGTTATGGTTGTCATGGTTAAGTAGTGTTTGCTTTCCATAGCAACTGAAGCTACAAATATTTATACAAATGCTGAAAAGAATGGCCAGAGAACAAAAACATGCCTTGCTCACAGTCTTAAGTGAAGATGTTTTCTCCTATAAAAGCATCCTAAAGTCCTGTGCTGTGGGGGCCAAGGGAAGGCTGCCCAAAATGTACCACAGTGGGGTACTGATTATTTTGAATTGAAGCTACATGGGAAGCAACTGGTGCAAAGACACTCAGCCCCTCCTCTGTCCCCCTGAAAGCAGGAAACAAATCTCCCATATGAAAAATACCCTCCCTATACTAAGAAGTAAAAAGACATCCTTGCCACCAGACATAGGGACTTTTTGTGGATGCAAAATACATGAGGGCATGATATAGTGGGAGCAGCCAGTCCTTCTCATCTGGGCTCTCAGATTCTGGACAATCCTTCCCAAAGGATTCAGTGGGCTTCCGTGTCCTTAGTTGGAAAATGAGGGGCTTGGGCCAAACCGTCAGTAAGGACTCACTTGGCTATGCCAGCATCACTAAGGCAGAACCCCCAGGAAGTTCCATACTTCCACCCCACTCCCATCCTTGTAAGAGATCCTTAGCGGTTCACCCTCAGTCTGTAGGTTGGAGAGCATAGGTAATTTGAATGTTCCAAACTTACTCTTGCTAAGTTGAGAGTACAGGAAGAACACATGGGCATTTAGGCCCTCTGGGAACATATTTTAACAATTGGTCTTTCTTTTTAGTTAATGATCTCCCAGAAAAAAAAAATTATCTTTCTTTCTGGTTTCAAAGCCAGAACATGTCTCTTCCGTAGTTTGTCACATTAAAATATTTAGTGAACGCTCTGGCGAAGTTCTAACTGCTGTGCAGTGAGAAGAGAAGAGCACCCATTATGATTGGGAGGGTATTAGAGGCTGTGAGAATGGGGTGGGGTTTTCCTCAACAGCCCGAAGTCCTTGTGGCACAGATAGTATTCCCACCAGGGGAGTGATGTGACACGAACTTTTTGAAAGGCACGGTGGCTGCTGGGTGGAGACCAGTTTGGAGGGGACAAGAGTGAGAGCAGGAGGGGCTCCAGTCAGGGGTGCAGGCCGGGGCTGAAGGGGCTGTGGACTAAAAGGGCGGGTCCTTGCAGAAATCACTGATTGCTTCTTTTTTTTTTTAATTCAAGACGGAATGAAATAGCACTCCTTAAATTCCTTTCATGTATTTATCATTGAATTTTCCCATAAGTAAAATAGGTCATACTTCACTAAAGTACACCACTATATATTAGTATCATACCAGGAAAAATGGGGGACTTTTAACAGAAACTCAACTCGCACATTGATCCATGTATTCCCGATGTACTAGAAATATTACTACATTTTCACAAAATGGCATCTGACTGAACTGGAGATGAACAAAGGTGTGAGTGCTCTTATAAGCCAGGAGTGACTTGAAGTTGATATTGTGCAAGTGTGTTGTCTTTTCCCTCAAGAGATATAAAAATGGGATACTTATTTCCTTTGGGGATGAAGCAAACAACCGGCAGTTTGATGCCCACACGGAGATAAAATGTTACATCACTTGTTTTTTTGTTTTATTTTTTGTCTTCCAGGGAATTCCTTTGGAGATTTCCGTGGAATTTTGGGGCTTGCCATAGAGGCTACTCGTGGCTGTTCTTTCTTTGCAGAGGAATGCCTAGTCTCTGCTATTGGCAGGTCCCCTGTGAGAAAGACCAGAGGCAAAGTGGTACCTCCAAGCAAGATCAGAAGAATCTCAAGTGGAAGTCCCCCAAATCTTGCATGCTGTGTTCAGAGGGGATGGACATCTGGAAGCCCTGCCTGCCTTTGGTGAGTATTTTATTGTCCTTCCTGATGGTAATTACATCCCCACTGACCAGGGCCTCCTTCTTGCTGGGCTCTGTGCCAGGCATTTTGCATGAATCATCCCATCGAATCCTCCCTACTCTATGAGGCAGGTACCATTTATTATTGGGTCCATTGGTGAGAGGACACTGTGGCTTCAGAGAAGTTAATGACATTCTCCAAGACTGGCCAAGATTTATACTTAAGCCCAAGCTCTTCCTGGTCTGCTGCTGCTAATCTCTCTGCTTTTGGGGGCGAGTCATGGTTTGTTTCTGAGGAAGGTTGGTCAGTCATTTTAGGATTAATGCTTTTAGTAATCCCTCTCTTTTGAATGTTGTCTTTGACAACTCAGTAGTAATTGTATAATTAAAGGTAATTAATGCTGATGATATGCTCTACAAATGACAAGCATTACATACCTACACGTTATCCTTCCCTCGTTGCATGTAATCTGGCACTGAAAGAATTGGTTTGTTTTAGGATGAGAAGAACTTGAGAGTTGGGGGCAATGGCACCTGGCTTTTCTGCCCTTTACGCAACACTCTGCTTCGGGATTTAGGGAAGTGTTATGTAAATGCCTGCCTCACTGAACAGCTTCTTGCTCTATCATTTCCTGGTTATTTCGGATGTCATGCCATGCTGAAGCTTTGAAACTTAGAATTTGTGGTGCCTGAAGGCTGTACTACGGCTACAAATCCGAATGGTGTACTTAAAATGCACTGGGAAGAGTCATACTGTTTTAAAATGAGTCCCTCCTGAAACTGAGTTTAGGAGCTTCTTTCTAAACTCCACAAGGAGTTTAGGATTTTAACTTGTTTTTAAGGGAAGCATAGTTGACATGCAATGTTATGTTAGTTTCAGGGGTACCAGGATTTTAAGTTTAATTTTTAGAATGGGGAAAAGAATATATCCAAAGCCCCCCCCCCCCACCCCATGGTGATGCACTCCCCGGCTTTATTGAGATATGATTGACAAATTAAAAAATATATATTTGAGGTGTACAACATGGTGTTTTGATATATTTTTACATCCTACATATACATATATTTTGTGCAATGATTGAATGGTCCAGTTTTGAAATCAGAAAGATTGTGTTGTAGATAGAAAGTTCTGGAGCCCTTTCTGTGGCATGTCCTTGTTTGAGGGACAAATGTTGTCACTATTATGAATAAAGTTTAATATTAATGATATTGTTAAAGTAATATTTACTTTGTTCATCCCATACTGTATGCTGGGTCAGAATTAAAGGTGGTTTTCAATCTTTCAACTCATTGGAGGTCTTTCTACCTTGTCTTTTTAACAAAATTGGCCAGCTTGAGAAAACAACATGTCGTGTTAAATCTGTTCGTCAGTGAGGATTACTCAGTTCTGGAGTGAGTGGCTGAGGGAAGTGGTGGAATTGTCTTCTCTGAGTCTTTAGAAACAGACCTGAGAAGTCCAATCGTGTAGTGCAGGGCAACCCTGCAAAGCTCTGCTGGATGTCTCCGCAGGAAAAGACTGGTGAGGAGGGCAAACTGAGAAGGTGAAGGAAAGCTGTCTCGTGGTTGGGATCGTCATGCTTAATGAGATGACAAGTCAAGGGGAACAGCCTACAGTTGCCCTCCCTTTGTCCTCTGGGGCTCAGGGCACCACTGAGGCTGCCCCCAAAGAGCGGCACTGGCCCGGCAGGACTTGATACTCAGCTTGATACTCGGCTTGCTACTCGGCTTGCTACTCAACCACGGATGAAATTTTGGTTCCCCTCAGGCTGCAAGGACCTTGCTGATTAGGAGGAGATCAGAGCCTCTTTAGCTCCACTACGGAGCCCCGATTGGACCCAAAATACCCCCATCTTCCGGCTCCACAGCCCTCAGCAGGTGCCGCTGTGCAGTGCTCTGCGCTGGAGCGGAACCTTAGGGGGATCGGAAGTCAGGAGCTGCGCGGAAGGGGCGTCCCGCACCCCAGTTCCGGAGGCGGTCTCTGTGACCCCAACAGCTCAAGTCAAGGCGGAGATAGCCCTTGCCCCCCGCTGGGTACCCTGGGAGCACCGCTGGCTTGGGGGTTTCACTCTCTGAGGAATCGGAGGCGGCGCTTCACTCACGGACTCTCGGGGCTCTCAGCGAGGCCGGAGGCCAAGGAGGAGCTTGCAGACCCTCAGCCCGCCCCGGCCCGCTCCTCGCCTCCCGTGGACCCCGGGCGCCCGGCTCGCAGTGGAGGCGTCCCAGAGGGCAGAGGGTAAGCACAGGCAAGTGAGGGCTCCCGGGAGGTAACAGACCTTGGGTGGCACGCTGCCATTTGCCACCGCCGGGGGTTCAGAGAAACGTCTTCCGGAGCACCTCAGGAGGGTGGCTTGGTTGGGAGGACCGTGGGGTGGACGGGTGGGAAAGCCGGCGTTCTGAGGCCTCCATAGGGACGGCATCGCAGGTGGCACTGCAGGAAGCACCCTTTCACTCTTCTTTGGAAACTTCTAGAAAGTTCCCAGCATCAGCCTAAGCCCGAGAAACAGATTTGCGAGGAAGGTGAGGGAGTAGGAAAGCCAGAGGCTAGCACAGTTGAGGCGGGATGGAAAGCAGGAGATTGACCTGGCTGTAGTAGGCCGAGCAGCTGGTGCACGGTGAAACTGCAGACTTTCCAAGTTCGAAAGCCATGTTGCAAGCGTGAGTTTTCAAAGGAGCCACTTCAGGTTTCCTTTGGTTCTGTTCTCAAAAGATAAGGCGTTTGCTTTAGGACTGGTATCTGAGCCCATCCAGACTGAGAGCAGAGAACTCTCAGCTACTCCAGAAAATCCCTTCTTTTATTTTTTTTAAAGATTTTATTTTTAAATAAAGATTTTATTTTTTAAAATAAAATAAAATTTAAAAAATTTAAATAAATTTTTAAAGACAGAGAGAGAGACAGCGAGAGCAGCGAGAGAACACAAGCAGGGGGAGGGTCAGAGGGAGAAGCAGGCTTCCTGCTGAGCAGGGAGCCGGATGTGGGACTCGATCCCAGGACTCCGGGATCATGACCCGAGCCGAAGGCAGACGCCTAACGACTGAGCCACCCAGGCGCCCGAAAATCCTTTCTTTTAAAATGGAGTAATGCTAACATAAAAGCTGAACCCCCGTTATGAATCTAAAAACCTGTAGTATTCATAACCGAAGCCTAGATAAATATAAACAAATGCCCTTAACAGCATTAAGTAAATAGGACCCTCCCCCAAAGTGAACAAAATAAACAAAAACAAATCAAGTGAACAACTCAGTTTGTGGAGAAGCTTTTACGGTTAATAGAACAACTTATGTAAAAATAGTCTTATTGTGTTTAAATTGATTTTCTGAAACTGTTCTTTTTTTTGAAAAATACAGCCAAATTGAGTATGAGAGGGAAGGAACTCTGGCAATTTTGAATATTTTTTTCTATCAGTAAAAGGAAGAATAGCATGTTCTGCACTGCATTGGGCGTGGGGGCAGCTGCAGCTTTTAACTCTCCTATGAACTAAAGAAATGGAGTTTTTATTTAATAATCAACCAGATGAACTTGGTAGAGAAATTTAATGAATTATTTTAGCAAGGGTCCCAAATTTTACTTTGTTACCGACAAGCACATACTACCTTCATTTTATAAAGTCAAACTTTGCATGTAAATAGTTGCATAGTTTATAACTCTGAAAGTAAGACTACCACAAAGCCATGTACTAGGAGTTTGAAATTGGAAATATCCAAAAAAAACCAAAAACCAAAAAACAAAAAACCAGACCACATCATGGCCATGAAATGTGATCAGTTCTTAAGTATTTTAAAACACAAATGTCTAGATGCCATTGCCCCACAGGTGGTGATGGCAGTAGCCACAAGGTCAGTGCCTAGCAAACTAGGGAAGCACAGTTAAAGCACCAAGCTATTCGGATGTTGTGAGCAAAGTAGAAACTAGTATTTTTAAGATTTCAAGGAATTTTGCTCTCTCCCAGGTGGAAGCAAAACCTGAAAGATGAGAGAATAGATAGCTGTAAATCCGGCAAGGCCAGGAGGAAAAAAAAGGGAGAAAAAAGACAGGGCAAGGTCTATATGGTTTCCCTGCTGTTCTTCTGGGGTGTATTCCTCAGTAGATTACTAATTTCTCTGACCGCACACATAAAGAAGGAATTTGAAAGCAAACATAATTTTCATTATACTGATTAAGGGAATTTTGCATTATTATTTTTGACCTATTCCTTTAAACAAAAGAAAAAGAGGATCAACTTCTCATATAGTGACTAACTCCTCAAAGAAGTGTGTTTTTTCCTTTTCTAATTTAAAATGGCAGATGAGGAGCCCCAGAGTTCTAATTGCTTGATACTGGGAAAACAGAGTGAGCAAGCGGGCCAGTCAATCATCCAGGGGCTCTGGCTTGGTCAGTTGGGGTTATTACATATGTAATTGGATTAAAATGAAGATAGCCCTTTATTTGTGTAGCTCAGCAGCTTGAGTGTGGTCCCCTGCGACAGGGGACCTTGGGTGGTGGGCGAGGCCACTGGGGGTCATTGTGTGATGACCCAGGGAGGAACGCTTGGATTTCCCATGCTGGCGGGTTATTTCACTACAAAATGATTCTCTTAACTAATGATGTAATGTATGGTGATTAGCATAACAATAAAAATTAAAACAAACAAACAAACAAAAAACCCCAAAATGATTCTCTTTTGGGTCCTTGCCTTGTGAATGTTATTTCTCTCAGGAAAATACATTTTAAACAATTCTTTTTTTTTATAGTTTTCTTTTTCTTTTTTATTTGTTATTTTTTTTTAATTTTATTTATTTATTTGAGAGAGAGAGAGAGAATGAGAGATAGAGAGCACGAGAGGGAAGAGGGTCAGAGGGAGAAGCTGACTCCCCGCTGAGCAGGGAGCCCGATGTGGGACTCGATCCCGGGACTCCAGGATCATGACCTGAGCCGAAGGCAGTCGCCTAACCAACTGAGCCACCCAGGTGCCCCACATTTTTAAACAATTCTGAGAAAGGTTTGCATGTATGGTATATCTCCATAGATAAATAAAATAGCATAGGAATAATTTTTTTCTTGTTCTTCTTAATGGAATGAACTCCCACTTTAATCCCCTATTTTGAGGTTAGTCGCTTGACTCTGAATATCAGGGCAGGAGAATATCAGGCTGAAAGTCCATCCCAGCAATGACAGGACCTCTTAGCAGGGTCCTTCTCTTACCCAGAGCTGCAGCTGCACAAGGGGGAAAATGTCACTTCTGGAGGAATCATAAATTCCTCTTGTTTTATAAAACTAAGCAATTCTGCCACCAAATAGGTAGCCAGTCTATTTTAATCACTCCAGAATGTATTCGCCTTGTTCACATTCAGAAACAAATACTGCCAACTGAAGTGCTTGCTCTAAGAAATAATATGGTCCAGTTTCGTCTGAAGTACGTAGCTTTGTTTTGCTTATTTCTCTCTGTGTTCTGCAAGAAAAGGGAGCATAGAGGTGTGACTACACCAAGGCATTGAAAGAGGATATTTTCCATTAAACTCCAGGGAATCGCTGGAAAGCATTAACTCATGGCTTTGAAAGTACGTGGGCCAAAATGGCTAGGTTGGAGAGATGTTTGGGCTAAGTGATGGGAAGGCCTGGGTGCCCCCCCACCCATCAGTAAGTCACTGCACAGAGAAATCTCTGCCTCTGAACCTGGCCGAGCATGGCCTGGCATTTGTAGGGAGGGGAGGGAACCGGGCCCTTCTTCTAATTGCCAGGGGCAGGTATAGAGACTGTGTCCCTCTCCCTTACTAAGCCAGGACCGTTGTGTGCAACTTTGTTTGCAGATCAATTCACAGGTACCCAGATTCTTTAGTGATTAGAATGAATTGGACAAAAAACAAAAAAACCCTCCTACTCCTCTTAAATTAACTGAAAGCTATTTAGGTTAATGAAGTAATTATGGTTGTGGGGAAAGCAATTGGTTAGTGGTGGTAAAACAAACAAACAAAAGTGATGAAAGTATAGCTTAATTCTTCTGGTTTTAGCCCCAATTCAAATGTCATTCAATATGTTCACATTGTGACAGGCATTCTTGGAGCTGGGGACCGGCAAAAAGCCAGTGGAGTAAGAGATACTGCTTTCAGCGAAGCCCCACAGGCTAGAGGGCGATTGTGTCACGAAGTGCTTGCATTATGCTTGAATGTGTGACAGCATCCTTGGTACAGCAGAGGAAGGAGTGGCTGACTTCCCTTGGAGCGGGGGGAAACAGTTGGGCCCTGGCACATCTTCCTCAAAGAGAGAGATTTAGACTGGGCTTTGAAGGATGAATTCCATATCCTTAGAAGGGGAAGCGGAGGGAAGGGCATAGATGAACAAAATCAAAGAGGACTGAAGAAGGATGGTGTTTTCCAAAGCAGGAGGTGACCTAGCACTGAAACAGGAAGTTTGGGCAAGTTTAGAACCTGAGTGTGAGGTACTGGTGGGACATCTAGGAAGCATCCAGGGCCAGAGCTCAAGGGAACAGTCTGGGCTGGAAATAAAGACCTAGAGTCGTGGAGGTTTCCCTTTGGCAGAGGCTTCTGTGGACTATTGGCACCTCTTTATGGCTGTGGCGTGGGGAAACTGAGTCATGCCTACCCACTCCAGCCATAAAAAACTGCTCTGCCCCTGGTCATGCCATGTAACCCCTGCTGTGTCTGAATGTTGATAGCTGAACTCAAGCTATGTGTGACACAGTGTTCCCACTGGGTTTTCAAGGTGATGATCCCAGAACATCAGTCTCTTGAAACACAAGAGTCAAAAAATTCTCAGGTTTTTAAATAGAGCACATAAACTGCCTTTGAGGTAGGCCTCCCAGTTCACAGTTTGCAAAGAAACTTTACCTTTTCCCTTTGTCCTTTATCAAGAGAGTAAGACCTCTGTAAGGCTTTTCCCAAACACTACATAAATATTAAATTGACCTATGAATGCTGTTTATGAGGAATAGAATATTGTTCTTGTTATTTGATACGTATTTATGGAGTATGTGTCCTGACTTGAGTTTAGCTAATGGCCCGCTAAGGAAGGGTGCTTTGGAGGTTGATGACTTTTTCTTCTGATTCTGTTTCTAACAGTTAAGCACACTGTTTAAGTAACAGGTTGTTCTTTGATTATAGAGTGTTCATGACCACTAATAAATGTACCCCATATTTAAATGTACAAGTTGCACCTCTGGGAGGGCAGGGAGCTAAGGGCAGTCAGCCTTTCATATGCTAATACCTGAGATCTAGGCACACTAGATATTACTCAATCAAGCTAATATTTAGCTTTGGAAATTAAAGCATAAATTCATGACTTTGATTAGTGTTCTTCTCTCTGTATTGATATTTAACCATAATATATGTATGCACACAACGTTCCAAGATTTTTCTTTTTATTTTTTGTCGATGTATGTTGTACTTGCCGCAGTATTTGTTGAATTCATGAATGCTATTGTTTTTCAGAAGAAGGCGTCCAAGAGGTGTTGTACTCCCAGTGTGTCTTCATGCTGTTTGTCTCCTTGTTTAAGTGAACTTTAACATTCAGTGTTAAAATGAACCTTATCATTTGGGGCACTCACCAAATACATGGGTGTGCTGTGCATCTTAGACTTTTCATGGAACTTGCCCTCCTTTATGGTATCTGATCTTCCTGAGAGGACCTTATGGGGTGGTGAGGTCCAGGCTTAACACCATTTTACAGGTGCTCAGAGAGGCCAGATGGCTTGTCCTAAGGTCACATGGCTAGGGCCGAACTGGGACTAGGTCCCAAGCGTTCTGACTGCGAGAATATTGTTGATTTCCACTAGTTTTGCAACCTCCCTAGTGAAGCCACTGGATCAATAATTTTTAAAGTGTGAACTTGTAAGTCAGCCGTTTCCTCACAGGAAGAAATAAGTATCTCCCTTAGTGTAGGTGAAGAGTTGTAGAAGATTCACTCTCCTCCTTGGGGTGTGTCAAACCCACTTTGAAACATTCGGGAGTACTCTGCAGACAGGACTTCAGAAGAGCTGTTTACTCTTAGCCTTTTCTAGCATAAGCTCCATTTGCTGATCTTCTCAAGAACCTACGTGTGAGCTGTGCTGTATTGTGTGGACCACACAGTGCTTGGAAGTGAGAAATCTTTAAAGTAACAGGCAGGACTTTGGGAAATGGAAAGGTCTGCACTAAAGGATTGTACTTTGAGGTGAAATTCACAAACAAAGTCAATCAACATGAAAAATCTGGAAACTCTCAGTGAGAGCTGTTTCATCTTTCTCTACATTCCACAAGAAACAAGTTGGAACCTTTGGTGTGAAGTTCCAACTTACATAATCACAGAAAGCATTTCAAGTGTATCGAGCAGAGGCACTATTGTGGCTGTCAGTGAGGGCATTTGCGGAGCCTCACTTTAATGTGGTTGTGTCTTAACCATCAGCATTAAGAAAAATAATTGGGTAGGAATGGGGGCTGGGAGTGGGGTGGGCAGGAGGGCATGTGGCTCGGGCAAAGCCAAGAGTCAGCAACAATTAGGGAGTTCATTTAAGTGAGGAGGTCCGCAGTCTTTCATTCAGGAAATGGAAGGTTTCTTTGGTCCCTCTTCTAATTTGAGAACCGTGTGGCTAATATATTGAGTAACTTTTTACCAAGGTGGTATATATATTTTTGATCATTCATGCGATATTGGCACATAATTCATGTATTGGTATTAAGTTATTTTTGTTGCATACAGGTTTTCATTCAGGGACATGCCCCTTTTAAAAAATTATTCAGATTCTGGGAGACAGCTTCCCTGCTTTCTCGGATAAGGCAGCCTAGGATATACAGAAGAGTGGAATAATGTTGAGGGGAACTGGAGATTGGGCTGGGAAATTACCTTAAGGTCAGGGGGCTAAAATAAATTAGGAGAAGCCACCTAACTTCTGAAGGGCTTGTTCCTTAGTTGATAAATAGGTATCAGTTAGACTTGCCTTGGGAACAAACTGTATTTACAGAGTTTTCACAGTTACATAAAAAAGATTGGAAAGCAATCATCTGAAATGGCAATATTTGCCCCTGGGTGGTAGAATTATGTTTGCATTGTTTCTCTGTTCCATTTTGTAAATTTAACGCTCTTAAAAATAAGAAAACTAAACTAAATTTCTTTTTAAAAAGGAAATGTCAAAAGAAACAAGAAGGCTGGCTCTTTCTCAACACTCTAATGGGAAATGATTATAGTGTTCTACGAAGCTATCGAAGGGGCTACATAGTGATGGAAGGTTTTTTGATTTCTTTCGGAAGGATTGTAGGGAAGGGCTTTGCTGGCGCTTCCAGATCCCACTGCTCCTTTCTGATGTGAAGGTGGCCCCGGGACCTTTGTCTTGAGTGGTGAACGCCCAGCATGCCGCCAGGAGCACTAGCAGTGGGCACTCCGTTACAGAGCACCTTTTGGGTCTGGGGATAACAATTGTCCCGCCTCTTATTCCGTAAGCTGTCAGGCTTGTGGGCTGCCAGCTGCCTTAGCTTTACCAAAAGGAGGCGGTTCTCGTTTATTCTTTTACTGTGTATTGTCAGCTGAATAAAGCAGCCTACCACAGCCTCTGGGACAAAAGCTCTCCATGAGGATTACGCTGCCAGGTTGGAGAAAGGCCCTTTCAATGCTATACAGCCTCAAATAGGGGCTGTGTTCAGCTGACCACCTTTATGCAAATCCCTTTTCTTTGTTGAAAGGCTCCCCCTGAGACAGAGGCCAGCTAAGCTTTTCTGGACAGATAGGCTTTGTGCAGGGCTGGGAGAGAGATCGCCCAGGTTAGGTGCTCCTGGGAAGAAAAGCCAATTGAAATGGTTTTGTAAATGCCATTGCTAATAAATTGAACACTGGCAAAAAAACTTCTCGCAATTCAGATATTATTGACAAAGAACAAATTATTCCTCAAATGGAACAGATTAAAGTGGCATAGAGTTTGGGAGTGCTGCAATTGTTGATCTTTGACATTATGCAAAATATATTACGTCTGTATCTCTTGTTTCTAGTTCTCTTCATATCCTTCCTGATCTTGGTCTTCCTTGTTATTTTATTTTATTTTATTTATTTTATTTTATTATTTTATTTTATTTTATATTTTATTATTTTATTTATTTTATTATTTATTTTATTTTATTTTATTTTATTTATTTTATTTTATTTTATTATTTTATTTTATTTTATTTTATTTTAATGTTAGGCTAGTCACCATACAGTACATCATTAGTTTTTGATGTAGTGATCCACGCTTCATTGTTTTCGTATAACACCCAGTGCTCCATGCAGTACATGCCGTCCGTAATACCCATCACCGGGCTCACCGATCCCCCCACCCCCTCCCCTCTAAAACCCTCAGTTTGTTTCTCGGAGTCCATCGGCTCTCATGGTTCGTCTCCCCCTCCGACTTCTCCCCCTTCGTTTCTCCCTTCCTTCTCCCGATGTCCTCCATGCTATTCCTTACGTTCCACAAATAAGTGAGACCATGTGATAATTGACTTTCTCTGCTTGACTTATTTCACTGAGCATCATCTCCTCCAGTCCCATCCATGCGGATGTAAAAGTTGGGTATTCATCCTTTCTGATGGCTGAGTCATATTCCATTGTAGATATATGGACCACGTCTTCTTTACCCATTCATCTGTTGAAGGGCATCTTGGCTCTTTCCACAGTTTGGCTATTGCGGACATTGCTGCTATGAACATTGGGGTGCGTATGGCCCTTCTTTCACTACATCTGTGTCTTTGGGGTCAATACCCAGGAGTGCAATTGCTGGGTCATAGAGTAGCTCTATTTTTAATTTTTTGAGGCACCTCCACACTGTTTTCCAAAGTGGCTGTACCACTTGCATTCCCACCAACAGTGTAAGAGGGTTCCACTTTCTCCACAACCTCTCCAACGTCTGTTGTTTCTTGCCTTATCAATTTTTGCCATTCTAATTGGTGTAAGGTGGTATCTCAATGTGGTTTTGATTTGATTTGAATTTCCCTGATGGCTGATGATGAAAAATAATAATTATTTTTTCGTGTGTCCGTTAGCCATTTGTATGTCTTCTTTCGAGAAGTGTCTGTTCATGTCTTCTGCCCATTTTTTGACTTGATTATTTGTTTTTTGGGTGTTGAGTTTGAGAAGTTCTTTATAGATCTTGGATACCAGCCCTTTATCTGTAGTGTCATTTGCAAATATCTTCTCCCATTCTGTGGGTTGCCTCTTTGTTTTGTTGACTGTTTCCTTTGCTGTGCAGAAACTTTTTATCTTGATGAAGTCCCAAAAATTCATTTTTGCTTTTGTTTCACTAGCCTTTGGAGATGTATCTTGAAAGAAGTTGCTGTGACTGATGTCGAAGAGGTTACTGCCTATGTTCTCCTCTAGGATTTTGATGGATTCCTGTCTCACATTGAGGTGTTTCATCCATTTTGAGTTTAGCTTTGTGTATGGTGTTAGAGAATGGTCGAGTTTCATTCTTCTGTATATAGATGTCCAGTTTTCCCAGCACCATTTATTGAAGAGACTGTCTTTTTTCCATTGCATATTTTTTCCTGCTTTGTCGAAGATTAGTTGACCACAGAGTTGAGGGTCCATACCTGGGCTCTCTGTTCTGTTCCATTGGTCTATATGTCTGTTTTTGTGCCAGTACCATGCTGATGCTTTGTAATATAGCTTGAAATCGGGTAACGTGATGCCACTAGCTTTGTTTTTCTTTTTCAAAATTTCCTTGATGATTCAGGGTCTTTTCTGTTTCCATACAAATTTTAGGACTGTTTGTTCCAGCACTTTGAAAAATGTCATTGGAATTTTGATCAGGATGGCATTGAAGGTGTAGATTGCTCTGGGTAGCATAGATATTTTAACAATGTTTATTATTCCAATCCATGAGCATGGAATGTTTTTCCATCTTTTTGTGTCTTCTTCAATTTCTTTCATAAGTGTTCTGTAGTTCCTAGAGTATAGATCCTTTACCTCTTTGGTTTATTCCGAGGTATCTTATGGTTTTTGGTGCTATTGTAAATGGAATCGTTTCTCTAATTTCTCTTTCTACAGTTGCATTGTTAGTATATAAGAAAACAACTGATTTCTGTGCATTGATTTTGTATCCTGCCACATTACTGAATTGCTGTATGAGTTCTAGTAATTTGGGGGTGGAGTCTTTTGGGTTTTCCACATAAAGTATCATGTTGTCTGCAAAAAAGAGTTTGACTTCTTCTTTGCCAATTTGAATAGTTTTATTTCTTTTTGTTGTCTGATTGCTGTGGCTAGGACTTCTAGTACTATGTTGAACAATAGTGGGGAGAGTGGGCATCCTTGACATGTTCCTGATCTTAAGGGAAAGGCTTTCAGCTTTTCCCCATTGAGGATGATATTCGCTGTGGGTTTTTCATAGATGGATTTTATGAACATGAGGAATATTCCCTCTATCCCTATACTCTGAAGAGTTTTAATCAGGAAAGCATGTTGTATTTTGTCAAATGCTTTTTCTACATCAATTGAGAAGACCATATGGTTCTTCTCTCTCCTCTTACTAATGTGTTCTATCACACTGATTGATTTGCAAATGTTGAACCGCCCTTGCATCCTGGGGATAAATCCCATTTGGTCGTGGTGGATGATCCTTTTAATGTATTGTTGGATCCTATTAGCTAGGATTTTGTTGAGAATTTTGGAATCCATTTTCATCAGGGATATTGGTCTGAAATTCTCCTTTTTGATGGGGTCTTTGCCTGGTTTGGGGATTAAGGTAATGCTGGCCTCATAGAATGAGTCTGGAAGCTTTCCTTCTGTTTCCATGTTTTGAAACAGCTTCAGGAAAATAGATATTATTTCTTCTTTGAATGTTTGGTAGAATTCCCCAAGGAATCCATCAGGCCCTGGACTCTTGTTTTTTGGGAGGTTTTTAATCACTGCTTCAATCTCGTTATTGGTTATTGGCCTATTCAAGTTGTCAGTTTCTTTCTGTTTCAGTCTTGGTAGTTTATAGGTTTCCAGGAAGGCATCCATTTCTTCCAGGTTGCTCAGTTTATTGGCATATAGTTGTTGATAATAATTTCTAATAATTATTTCTATTTCCTTGGTGTTAGTCGTGATCTCTCCCCTTTCATTCATAATTTTATTAATTTGGGTCCTTTCTCTTTTCTTTTGGATAAATCTGGCCAGTGGTTTATCGATCTTATTAATTCTTTCAAAGAACCAGCTTCTAGTTTCGTTGATCTGATCTACTGCGTTTCTGGTTTCTAGTTCATTGATCTCTGCTCTAACCTTAATTATTTCTCTTCTAATGCGTGGCTTAGGCATCGTTCGTTGCTTTTTCTCTAGTTCTTCAAGGTGTAAAGTTAGTTGGTGAATTTGGGATTTTTCTATTATTTTGAGTGTGGTTTGAATGGCTATGTATTTCCCCCTTAGGACTGCCTTTGCAGTATCCCATAGATTTTGGATCAATGTGTTTTAATTCTCATTGGTTTCTATGAATTGTTTAAGTTTTTCTTTGATTTCCTGGTTGACCCAAACATTCTTGAGCAGAGTGGTCTTTAGCTTCCAAGTGTTTGAATTTCTTCCAAAGTTTTTCTTGTGACTGAGTTCCAGTTTTAAAGCATTATGGTCTGAGAATATACAGGGAATAATCTCAATCTTTTGGTATCGGTTGAGACCTGATTTGTGACCCAGTATGTGCTCTATTCTGGAGAATGTTCCATGTGCGCCCGAGAAGAATGAGTATTCTGTTGTTTTAGGGTGGAATGTTCTGTATATGTCTCTGAGGTCCATCTGGTCCAGTGTGTTATTCAAAGCTCTTGTTTCTTTGTTGATTTTCTGCTTAGATGATCTGTTTATTGCTGAGAGTGGAGTATTGAGGTCTCCTACAATTAATGTATTGTTATCAAGGCCTTCCTTGTTTTTGTCTGGATTAGAGAAGCTGCTGCTTTCTCCCTCCATCCTTCTAATTGAATATTTCCTAGGTTTCATCTTCCCTTTAAATAACTCCCTTAGGGCACTCCGATGATTAGTTAAATTTCAGATATTCTTTGTGCACGTGTCTTGTAGAATTGTGGACTCTCCCAAGCTGGAAGAGATCTCCAAGTCGTCCGTCCAAATATCTCTCATGTCTATGTGGTCAAATTGATCATTCATGTCAAGTAAAGATGGGTTTTCTTGCATTTTCATTGATGCCTGAGGATGCAAGAGAACCCAAAACTGGTGAATTGTCTCTCTAGACTCTTCCATAACCCAGTTTCTCTTTAGTAAAAAACATCTCTGGCCTTACGACTTTCATCCACTCCAGCTGGCACTGCCCCGAGGCCCATTTTGATTGATGCTTTCACATCCGCACCTTT
Organism: Callorhinus ursinus; assembly: GCF_003265705.2. Taxonomy (NCBI): domain Eukaryota; kingdom Metazoa; phylum Chordata; class Mammalia; order Carnivora; family Otariidae; genus Callorhinus; species Callorhinus ursinus. The sequence goes on from NW_027397146.1 coordinate 1,252,798, forward strand.
GTCCCTTCTTCTATTAGTCCGCCTCCTTTACAGCATGTCTGAAATCCACCCTCTCTTGCAACTTTCTTCTCTTCCTTCTGTAACAACTACTTTCTAAACTCAAGCCTTTCCTCAGCCCATCTGCTTGAATTCCCTGCATCATCTCTCTTAGAGTTGGTTTGATCTTGGTAGTCACTTTCTCAGAAATTTGCAGTAGTGCCCAGCTATCTTACAAATTAAATAAAAATGTTAATGTCTTCAGGTAGAGAACCCAGCCTGTCTGACCACATTGATTTTCCCATTTGATTCTTAGGCTCTTCAACATTCTCACTACTTAATTTTTAGAGAATTCTTTTGACAGTTATGTAGCTCTTCTTTGAAATGATAATTGTTATTTCTCTGTAGTTCTTTTAGTTTTAAGGGCTGATGACAACACCAGCAGCAGCAGCAGTAAAACTAGCTGGCTCAGTGCCTTGCCCATAGTAGATAACTATCTGGGACCTGAACAACTGAGCAAATAAATGGAAGCACAGGAAATCACTGTAGACACCCTGATTTGCCCAGAAACCAGAAGTGTAGGACTCAGATTCTTGAAAAGAGAATTCTTGCTTCCTTGGTAGCTTCCTATAGTGGTCAAGAAGAATGAGCCTAACTAAATATGGACTAAGAATGGCCTAAAATATTCCAAAATAATCTGTAATACTTTCAGGTTCTTGACTCAAATTCAGTATTTCTGTGACTTTATGTATGTTAATCTTCCTGTTTAGGAAGTTCTGCTATGAACAGTTCCAGTATCATTTTCTTTGGTGTGTTTTACCAGTTGGCTCTTAATATTTTATTTTATTTATTTTATTTATTTTTATTTTTTGTGATGTTAAAGGATGATTTTTATTTTTATTTTTATTTACAGTTAATATTTTTTTATTATGTTCAGTTAGCCAACATCATTAGTTTTTGATGTAGTGTTCAGCGATTCATTAGTTATGTATAACACCCAGTGCTCAGCACCACATGTGCCCTCCTTAATGCCCATCACCTGGGTACCCCATCCCCCACCCCCCTCCCTTCTGTAACCCTCAGTTTGTTTCCCGGAGTCCAGAGTCTACCATGGTTTGTCTCCTGCTCTGATTTCTTCCCATTCAGTTTTCCTTCCATTCCCCTGTGGTCCTCCACGCTATTACTTATGTTTCACATATGAGTGAAACCGTATGATAATTGTCTTGGCTCTCAATATTTTAAACTGAACTGAAGGGTGAGAAAACTTACCTATCAGATTCTTAATTAAACGATTCACTAAGACCTCTTTCAATGGTTCCCTTAAAATATACCTTTATGTAAAGAGAGGGCTCCACGTAGGAAGTCATCTCTCCTACATTGTTTCCTACATATTTTTCTATATCCTTGGTCATTCTTTTCCTGAGCCCTAGGGTCTCTGGAGAAAAGAGCAAGCTCTTGTCATAGTCCTCACCCAACTGAATGTGATTTATTCCTCATAGTTTTACAGGCTATGTTCAGACAACCATGGGTTGTTGAGAGGAACCAGCCCTGTTCCCCCGCAGAGAGGAAAGACTGGCAACACATGGTTTTCATACAGTGCCAGCGAGTGCTGGTGCCATCAGGGGTCCCAGAGAGAGGATCAGAAAAGCACTCATGGAGAAAGTGCTTTGGGGAATGTGCCTTTGAAGGATAAATGTGTCTTCAATCAGTAAAGACATGGGGAAGGGCATTCCAGGCCGGGAGACTGTCACTGAGCAAGGGCAATGGGAGGCAATGAAGAGTGTGTGTTTGGGTAATGGCAAGTACTTCCTGGCATTCAGAAGATGTGAGCAGTGGTGTGGCTCATGATCCCTTCAGTGCATGCTTCTTGTGCTTCTACTCTGTGCCAGGTGCTATGGACAGTGGAGGCAGGGGACCAGCAAGGGCTGGAATAGTGATCAGGCACCCTAGAAAGTGGCAAGTGCCCTGAGACAGTGGTAGACAGTGAACTCCTTGGAGCTCATGGAGGAGGAATATGAGGAGAGCATGCACAAGAGAGCCTTCTACACAATTCTGGAAAAACTTGAGAAAAATGATATTTTTTTGGATCCAAACTCATATATCCAGATCCTTCAGGCCTCATAAAGGCTGTGGGGTATGTTTGCCAAACATCAGAAATGGATTTTTATTTTGGGACCATGCTTTTAGGTTGTGCAGAATTGGTACCACTCAGATGGTACAAGGATCATGTGTCCCTCAGAAAAGGTGGGAATACTGCTGCCTGACATGAAGCAAGTCCATAGCACCTGTTAGAAGAAATTCATGAACATCAACACTTCTGTATCTAGGATTACACGTAAAAGTTTTTCTTAATTGTACATAAAGGAGAGTTTGTATAGAGGCAAATCTTAATGCCAGCTTTAGGGGTCATATCAAGGTCACTGGACAAGATGGCATTGGAAAGCTCAGTACCTTTGGTGAAGCAGGATTGAAGGGGGCTGGAATTAGGAGGAGACTAAGGAAATTTGTCTTCATGCAGAATTAGAAGCAGTTGAAGAACCTTCTCGAGTGAGAAGCAATCCTAGTTTCTCCACCCCAGAACGTTGCTATGAGAATCATAGCACTGTATGGAATAGTCAGTTCTAACCTGGAAAATCTGGGTAGTTGAAAAGGGTTCTCATCTTTATTTTAAATGTGCTGCTATATGATAATTGACTTCCCTTGTGTTGCTAGAAGGGCTATTTTTGATCTAGAAACATTTCTTTCTTTGAAGGTCATCTGGATAGACTATCTGCTGTCCCCAGACAAAACATTCTTTAGTTTCTTCATCTCTTGTTCTTGGGTAAGAAAACAGTTTTTATCTTTCAGACTTTTCTCGTATACTTATCTTTTATATTTTACTGAGCACTTATAATCCAATGCAAGTAAGAGTCCTCTGTGCTTCAAAACTGATCAACAAGTCGTAAGTGATTGGGGAAAATCTAAGTAATGAGTTGCATTTTAAATAATAGTAACACCTGACTTAATCAATAATTCATACTATCAAGACATGCTCAGTCAGGTTTAAAGCACAGGTCAAGATGTAACGTCAAGTAATCACAGACAATTCTTTTTATGTTTTCATATGGAACGCTTCACAGATTTGCATGTCATCCTGTGCAGAGGCCATGCTAATCTCTGTAATTGTTCCAGTTTTAGCATATGTGTTGCTGAAGCAAGCGCCACAATCGATTCTTAACACCAGTGATCTGAATGCATGTGAAATTGTATAGCACACATAAAAATATCTGTTTATATATGTCCTTGATTTTCACCAGCTACAGATTTAAATTCAAGTAATATTTCATCTCAAGAGATTATGGGGCACCTGGGTGGCTCAGTCGGTTAAGCACCTGCCTTCGGCTCGGGTCATGATCCCAGGGTCCTGGGATTGAGCCCCACATCGGGCTCTCTGCTCAGCGGGGAGCCTGCTTTTCTCTCTCCCTCTGCTGTTTCCCCTGCTTGTGCTCTGTCTCTCTCTGTCAAATATTAAGTTAAATCTTTTAAATAAGAAAAGAAAAAGAGGTTCTACTTGGTTACTCTAAGTGTAGCATTCTGGGGTGCCTGGGTGGCTCAGTCAGTTAAGCGGCTGCCTTTGGCTCAGGTCGTGATCCCAGGGTCCTGGGATCGAGCCCCACATCGGGCTCCCTGCTCGGCTGGAAGCCTGCTTCTCTCTCTCCCACTCCCCCTGCTTGTGTTTCCTCTCTCGCTGTGTCTCTTTCTGTCAAATAAATAAATAAAATAATAAAAAAATAAATGTAACATTCTTCCCATTTCCTGAGAGAATTATAAAGTGAAGAAAAGAAAAGATGTTTTTGGTTTTGATAAATTGTGGATTTTAGATTGAGGTGTGTGTGTGTGTGTGTGTGTGTGTGTGTGTGTGTGTGTGTGTGCAAACTCAGTTGGAGAACAAATGCAAACAGAACTGAACTTGAATGTTGATTTTTTGCATCTAATTTTATATTTATATAGGCATGTATATGATCATATTCTCTTATGAATGAAAACGCAATCTACATATTTCCCTTGAACTGTGATGTATAAAATAAAATGTAACATATATTTATTGCAAGAAATGTAATTTGATGTTTAGGTTCTCTGGGAACTTTGGTATTTCTGTACTGAAAAAATGAACAGATATGGAAAGTCTGTTTATAAATCTTAAGATGTAACCATTATACTCATTCTCACCCATTTCTTGCAAAAGGGACATTTTCCCAGGAATGCAGCTGGTCATTTCCACAAATATATTTTCAAAAGATTGCATTGAACTTACATGTCTCTCATGCCAGATTGCTCATTTTATAAAAATATCTCAATAGAAACACAAATTGTCCTTGTTCAGCCTTGAAATTCCATACTGGGAATATTTTCTTAATATAGAAATTCCACTGTGGTGGTTATACCTGGTGAACAAGTTTTACTTTGTTTCTGGCTTCAAAGTTATTTAGATGCTAAGTATTAAGGGCTTATTAATTTGGCTCATGTTAAAGTGGCTCATACTATGCATGAAGGAGACCATTTTCTTACATAGGTAATTCTGAGTGAGACACCTTTGTAATGCATGATCATTGCAATTGTTTTTCATGTTAAAAGAAAGTCTTTTCTGTTTTCTTTTTTTAAAATTTCAGCTTTACTGAAATATATTTAACATATTAAAAATTATGGAATGCCTCATGAAGTTGGGTGTCATCCATGCACAGGGGCCATACCAGTCTTCTCTGCATAGTTCCAATTTCACTGTGTGTGCTGCCCAAGCGAGCTCTGCTTTCAGTTGTTCTTTAAAAGAAAGGCTAGGGGCGCCTGGGTGGCTCAGTCGTTAAGTGTCTGCCTTCAGCTCAGGTCATGGTCCCAGGGTCCTGGGATCGAGCCCCACACCGGGCTCCCTGTTTGGCGGGAAGCCTGCTTCTCCCTCTCCCACTCCTCCTGCTTGTGTTCCCTCTCTCGCTGTATCCCTCTCTGTCAAATAAATAAATAAAGTCTTAAAAAAAAAAAAAAGAAAGGTTAGATGTGAGCCCTTTATCCCTAGAGTTGTGTCTCAGGTGTTTGAGCAGGCTTTGTTGGGGACTGTTTGGGGGAGCATCGCGGACTGAAACCAATGAACCAGTTCAAAATGCCCTCTGTACTTACCACATTCATTTTCGCCTGGACCCTTCGGAATCTTTCGGGGGATCCTAGACTGGTGTTTACATTCTAAAGCTCATGAAATATTTATTGTTAGGTTTCCAAAACTTCCTTTCTGTCATTTGTAAGCTAAAATGCTTCTTGTTATTGAAGGTGCTTGAGGATGGAAAGTAAAGCAAACCAAAGACTCAGTGAAGTCATCTTGAAGATTCCCAGGGCTCCTAAAACCTATAAAAAGCCCTGAGATGTTCTGTAGTAAAAAAATCTGCTTCATTCTATTTAACTCAGCATTTTCCAAATGTACCCAACCAAGGAACACTTCATTTTTATATTTGCTTCAGACTTATTAACATTCTTTGGTGCTGTGTTCTGTGGAAGCAATGACCTTTAGGAAGGTCTGGGTTACTTGTATTAGACCATTTAATGCATGTAAGCAATGGCATCTGAGGCTGATATTCTCAAAGTCCCCAGGAGTAAGATTTACTAGCCATCTCTGAGCAAGAAGATTAGCAGCTCTTAATCACAACTTCAAGCTTCCTAGGATAACTGGCCATGAATGTTTGCATTGATTTAGGGTCCAGCAGGTTTGAAGGTAGCAAAAACTTCTGTGGTATCTCCAGTAGGTTCAGAAACTGGCCTTCTAGGCTTAGCACTTGGTCAGCCACAGAGACAACGGAAAACAATGGCCAACCCCCAAAAGGAAGAAAGAGACTCGTTGGCACAGTCCCCTCTGCTCTTTAATGCTATTGCACAGGATTGACATTCACCAGAGGTCTCTCCCCCTCTCCCTCTGTACTGAATGTCTTTGAGAGGATGGACTTTGGTAACCGTGACCATGTCCTTGGAGGGGAAGCGTGGGGACCAGCATCACAACGGTGACGACAAAGTCTCCTCCCCTTCCAAGAACACTCAGAGGAAGTGTTGCTTCAGAAAGGAGTTAAAGAAAAGAGTTTCAGAATACGTTATTTGATTCTTTTTCTTTTTGAAAAATCATCTGTTGAGCCATTAGGGTCACAGACCAAATCCAATTCCATGTTTCTGAGAACCCATCTTGTTCCACTGTAGGAAATTGAGTTTGCATATGGTTTGACAAATTAACTTTTCTTTAAAGAAACAGTAAAAAGTAATCTACTCATTCTGCAAAATTTTGAAATCCTTGGCATCAAGTTTTAGTGGGTTTTCTTTTCAATGAATATAATTGGAATTCTATTTAATATATAATTTTAAAAAGTCAGTTTCTGTTTATATAGCATATAAAGTAGATCTAATGTGGACAGTTTAATAGCAAATGTTTGTTTTATGAGCCAGTAAAGACTCATAATTAAAAATCTTAAAAGTTCAACATAAGCCCAAGCTTTCTCCTAGCTAGGGAACCCTGAGCTTCACTGTGGCAGGGTTCAGGGGGTTACATTTAAGAAAAAGTGTGATTACTTTAACCCAGATGCTGCCCTGCTACCTGTAACATCAGGACCCAGCTTCTGTGCCTCTGTTCCTGTGTTCCGTTTTTCATTTATTTTTGTTCCTGTGTTTCCCTCCGTGCCCCTCATCTTTGTTCCTTCTTCTCAGCTTCCAGAACGCTTTATGTGAATTTAAATTTTGCCAGTTTCAACCTTGTATTCTAGTTATCTGTTGACAAGTCTGATCTCTCAAAGGGCAATCCATATCACCTTCATCTCTTTATCCCCCAGAGTCTGCCCTAGAGTCTTCACTTAGAAAATGTCAATCAAATGTCTAGTAAATAAATGGGATTTAACTTATATACAACCCTTCAGGAAAGATGTGTTGTCTGATAAAGGGATGCATTCCTTTGCTTCCACAATTGAATGTCTCTTTTTTACTAAGAGCTCTCTGGGAAAGAGAACCAGGGTATTGGGACATAGGAGCTTCTCATTGTTGGCTCTTCCCCTTTCGCATCTCCCCTGTACTCCTTTCCTTACAGATGGACTGCCAATTACAGCTTTTGAGTTTCTCATTCTTCATTTTTGGTAAATTCTTGGGTTGATTCTTTTACAGATAAAACAACATTGGAATATGGGGACTAAGTGATGAAAAAGGAGATAGGAAAAGAGTAGGCTAGAGAAAGAAAGTGTCCATTGACTAAGCCTGGAAAGAGAGGCATTGCACAGCCAGCCCTGTTCGCTCAGTTTTGCGCAGTATCAGTGAGTGGCTGAAATAGGACAGAGTTATAATATGTGAAGAATAGACAAGGAAAATTGTCTGTGTAAATAGCTGACTAGGAAACTTCAGGGACAATAGGCTCAACAATGCATTCTTGGGTCTTGAGTGAGTCTAAGAGTGTTAGACTTGGTTTGATGCCATCATCCCCTTGAATAATCACAGCAGCAAACACACAAGGGGGCTTTGGTAGAGCTCTTGGGTGGGAGAGAGGTGTGACGGGGCCTTGGAACCCATCATCTCCAACCACTGGAGGGAACCAAGGTGGGAAGGAGTGGATGGAATGCACTTGAAGATTCTTGCCCTTTACAAAGCCTGAGTGCTCCTGCACTTCAGCCTTGATGCTGTAAAGAGTCTTGAAGTACACCAGACTGTCACTCTTTGCTATAGACCAGAGGTTCTCAAATACTCAAATCTTGTGTCTCACAAATCACTGTCAAGGGACTGGGCACTCACCAGGATAGAAACCAAACTCCCCTATGTTTTTCAGCAGAGGACATTGATGTGTTTAGACAGTTTGTCAGCATATTTATGATTTTTGGTGAGTTTCAAGGACATGATCAATTGCAGAAAGGTTATTGGACATAAATGTGATTGTCGATAGGCTGGGGAACCAAAATTGGGAGAAACATGAGATGTTTGTGCTTACTTCTAGTCGGCTGCAAGGTCATGGGTGGACAACGGAGGTGGGGGAGGGTGGGAGGAGGGTAGGTGGGAGATGACACGTGATGTTTGCAGATGCAAAGAGGGCCAATGTCAAGTCACAGAGAGGCGGTCCACTAGGGAGTGAGTGCTCAGGCACACTGCCACTGACTCTCAAGGTGGCCTTGGGAAAGTTAGCTAACCTCTCTGGACTCCATTTTCCTCACATGTAAAATGAGGATGGTAATGATAGAACCTTGGATTTAGTAAGTGTTTAATAAAGGTCACTTAATGTTATTACCGTGTTAAACTTTTTTAAAAAATCTGCTATCTTCCTACTACTATAAAGATAAATTCAGTAAATGTGGTTGAGTCTGGGCCCTATCCCAAGGGGGCTTTATTGCTCAAATGTAGAAATAGCATTGTAATGAGGCTGTTTTCATCTTTACAGAACTCTTAGAGCAAGGGGCCTTAAGACAGATTCTAAGCAAACTCCACCCCAGTTTCTTTGTGATTTCAGAAAGGAAATAGAAACATACCCTTGGTGATTAAATTGAAAAGTTTGCAATATTTTTCAGTTCTGCGTGGGTTTTTTTGGAATTAGCAATCTGTTTTAACTTAATGAAATCCTTTTTATTTATTTATTTTATTTATTTATTTTTTAAAAGATTTTATTTATTTATGAGAGCGAGAGTAAGAGCAAGAGAGAGAGAGAGTGAGTGTACGCACAAGCAGGGAGGGGCAGAGGGAGAGGGAGAAGCAGGCTCCCCGCTGAGCAGGGAGCCCAACATGGGGCTCGATCCCAGGTCCCTGGGACCATGACCTGAGCTGAAGGCAGACGCTTAACCAACTGAGCCACCCAGGCGCCCCAATGAAATCCTCAATTAAAAATTGAGGGATTATAACTATCAGTTTAAATGCCTCTTCCTTTATTGACTGTCACCTTCACGAGGGCAGAGACTATGTCATCCTCGTCCCTGGATTGCGAAGTGTGGCACAGGGTAGGCACTGCATGAATGCAAATAAGTGCAGTGCTTTAGCTTTTTGAGTTAGGGTGCTTTCATCTGTCCAAGTTCTGAAAGAATTCAGACTAAGTCTAGGGAAAATCAAAAGCAGATCTAAAAAAGATAGGATAAAAACCTACTGGTGCTTCCCTATTAGTTCTCGCTAGATTTTTTAAAATGTCAATTAGGAGAATATTATACATTTCATGGATTAATAGAAAATTGAGGTTGGTGTAGAGTGGCCTAGCTAGAAATGTAGGGATTTTGAGCAATAGCTTTAAAAGTACAAACTTTCAGTTATAAGATGACTATGTTTGGACATCTAACGTACAGTAATGTGACTGCAGTTAAGAGTACTGCGCTTTTTTTTTTTTTTTAAAGATTTTATTGATTTATTTGACAGAGAGAGACACAGCGAGAGAGGGAACACAAGCAGGGGGAGTGGGAAAGGGAGAAGCAGACTCCCCACTGAGCAGGGAGCCTGATGCGGGGCTCGATCCCAGGACCCTGGGATCATGACCTGAGCCGAAGGCAGATGCTTAATCGACTGAGCCACCCAGGCGCCCCAAGAGTACTGCACTTTATACCTGAAATTTGCTGAGAGTATATGTTAAGTGTTCTCACCACAAAAAAAACGATAATTATGTGAGGTGATGGATGTGTTAATTAACTTGATCGTGGTCATCATTTCACAGTGTATATGTATCGTGGTAATCATTTCACAGTGTATATGTATATCAAATCATCACATTGTACACTTTAAATATATACAGCATTATGTGTCAATTATACCTTAATAAAGCCGGAAAAAATAGAATTCTCCTCCAAACCCCACAGTCGCTCTCATTGCTAAGGAAAGACTAGCCCTAGGAATAGAAATTGAAGGAATCAGTCAGGGAAAGATAGCACCAGACAAAACATCTGGAAGAAAACCAGTACTGTCCCTGTGAATCTTCCATAGTTAAAACTCCTTTTCTGCATCTCAGGGGTGACCAGAGGTCTTGTAGCACGAGGATTCTGATTCAGCAGATCTGGAACAGCCTGAGGATTTGCTTTCAGGCAAGACCAACCCTGCTGGGCTGGGAGCCACATTTTCTTTCTTTCTTTTTTTAAAGATTTTATTCACTTATTTGACAGAGAGAGAGAGAGAGAGAGGGAGAGAGAGAGAGAGAGAGATTGAGAGGAAGAGTACAAGCAGGGGGAGTAGCAGAGGAGGAGGGAGAAGCAGGCTCTCTGCTGAGCAGGGAGTCCGATGCGGGGCTCGATCCCAGGACCCTGCTTAACGACTGAGCCACCCAGGCGCCCCTGGGGGCCACACTTTAAATAGCAGAAGTCTAATTGGCATCCCTTCTTTCAGCCTCAACTTCTTTGTAATCATCTAACCCACCCCCAGGGTGATCTTTATAAAATATCAATATCCATTATATCTTTACAAAATATCAGTTCGAGTCATAGCACCTCCAAGTGCTCCCATGTGACACTAGGGTAGACCAAATTCACACTTTGCCTCCCCCTGATATTCAAAGCTCTTTGCTTCTGGCTCCAACCTACCTTCCTAAGCATTCTTGATTTCAATCGCACTGTGTTGCATGCTGAGCAGACCTGGCACTTTATTTTTGGTTTTGTCTTGCCTTTTTTATTGTGGTAGTAAAATACACATAACATAAAATTTACCATTTTAACCACGTGTTAAGCACGCGACTGAGGGGCATTTAGTGCATCCCACTGCTGTACAGCCATAGCTGCTCTCCATCCCCACAACTTTTTCATCATCCCAAACTGAAACTCCGTACCTGTTAAACAATATTGCTCCGTTTCTCCGCCCCCCAGCCCACTGTCTTACTTTCTGTTTCTTAGCACATTTTGCTATCCGTTATTTCAATGAATCTTCACAACAGCCCAGTAAGGTGGTGCTATTATTATTCCCATTTCCTCGGTGAGGAAGCTGGGGCCCAGAAAGGTCAGGTGACTTGCCCGGGTTCACATGCTAGGCAGCAGTAAAGCCTGTGCGCTGCCAGGATGTAGTGAGCACAGGGATCGAATGAACTGCTGAAATTTCAGAACTGGCAGGACCATGGAAATGCTTTATAGACGATCCAAAGATTTAGTTGGAATATGACTAAGATCAGGAATTTAATGAATTGCTGCTTTCTTTCAGGGACATGTTCAGTTTTTACTGCACCATATAGAAACTGGAAATATCCTGCTAGAATATTGAAGGATGTAAGAAACCTTTTGCTTCTTAGTATTGTCTCAGACTAAGAGAACATGCCATACAGAATTCCCAAAAGTGCAAAACCAGTAAGAGATGTACTTGTAGATCCGACTTTGTTTCTCTATCGATCTGGGTTTGCCTGCCTTCCTTCCTTCCTTCCTTCCTTCCTTCCTTCCTTCCTTCCTTCCTTCCTTCTTCCTTCCTTCCTTCCTCCCTCCCTCCCTCCCTCCCTCCCTCCCTCCCTCCCTCCTTTCCTCCCTCCCTCTCCCTCTCTTTTTCTTTTTCTCTTTCTTTCTTTCTTTCTTTCTTTCTTTCTTTCTTTCTTTCTTTCTTTCTTTCTTTCTTTCTTTCTTTTTTCTTTCCTTTTCTTTCTCCTGTTTGTCTTTTAGGAACAGAACAGAATTAGCAGGATGAGAGATGTTCAGCAACCTTTGGCTGTTCATCAGCACTTTTCCAGGTAGGACTCAGTGTTTTTTTAACTGATTCATCCACCAAACATTTATTCAGCATAGGTTTTCTGCCAGGAACAGTTTGGGGTGTGGGGAGTACAACACTGGACACAAATCACCTGACCCTGTCCTCAGAAGGGACCACAGAAGGTGCACAAAATGAACATCAGCTTTGGTCTAGGAAAGAGTGGACATTTTACTTGTGGAGGTATGTAGATAGGCTCATTTTCTTCAGTGCCCGTCTTCCGCACCACCTCATCCAGACCAAGGCCCATGCCTGTGCAGTGAGAGCTTGCTGAAAAAACTCAGGTTAGAGAAAAGAGAACCATCCTCTGGGGATAATGCAAAGGAATCAGAAAGCCTGATCCTGTTTCTGGATCTCTTTTGGGGCATGACTTTGCCACTCGCCATTTCCTGGTTTATACAGCATTGGACTTGGCACACATGTTACCTAATCCAGTCTAGGTTAATTTTCATTCTTAATTTTATCCATTGGAAAATCATATTCCCTTAAGATGAGTATCTGATGAAATAGAGTCTTACAAGATGTAATTTTTGAAGACAGTTTTGATTGAAAATAAACTGGAAAATTCCATGATTTGGTTGATTTATTTATGCCATACACATTTAACATCATTACTGTCTACATGAGAATTGTAAATATTTCATTCTTTCTCACTGTTTGAATATCTTTAATAAACCTTATATGAGTAAGAGATGATGACTTCATTCAAATTGATGAAGCATGCCATCATGCATTTCCCCCTATAAACTTAAGAAAAAATCCCCCAGAGTCACATTGAGATTTGAAAGACCACTTTCCTTTATGTGAGCAATTGTTTATAAAAAAAAAAAAGTGTGGGTACGTTTCTCTCTCTCTGTGCATAAAGGAAGAGTTGGTCCTTGATAATGCACAGCAAATTTTATAACTACAAATGTATGGCATGATTATCCTCCACAATGGCATTTTAAATACTTTGAGGCTTTTATTTTAAAATAAACAAATATTGTAACCAGAGTAATAGCCAAAGATGGATTCACCGTTACATTCTGCTTTTCTTCAGACCCAATCTGGTTTTCTTTAGAATTCCATATAAACGTTTTAAATGATGTTTACATGAGCCAAACACTTTCTGGCCATTATTGGTCTGTGAAGGCTGCAAGCGTTTCCTTCTCTCTGTCAGTCGGGCCAGGCTGACTGACAGATTGGTCGGGGGTGGGGCGGTGGGCAAACTGATCAGAGGAGCCCAGTTAGGGCGGCTGCTGAGCTAGGACTAAATCTGCTGACTGGCTCATTGAGCCCCCCAGTGACTGCCTGGGAGAGAGGGCAGTTGTTCCTTGGTTACAGAGCACTAGCTAGTTAACTTCAGCCTCTTCAGATGTGGCACAGTGAAGATGTGCTCTCTTTCTTGCTATATCTTTCTTTTTATGAAAGATATTTTTCATGACTGCATTTGGTTATCACCAGAAACTACTGGTGACATTTTCAACTGAATTCTCCCCAGTTATGCTAGAATCCGTGATTCGTCTGTTGTTCTTTCCATGGCACTTTTAGCAGCCCTGCTTTTCTCTCTCTTCGGATTTATTTCAGCCCCTTGACTGCTGTACTTTTTCTTGGTGAACCTTCCCTATCCCTGCCTCCAGCTTCTTAGTCAGTCTTTACATTAAGGCACAACTTCCAGGTACTTTTTCTGGCCAATATCCTTAGTGCCTCTTGTCTTCCTTGGTGCTCAGGAAAACTCCAGGCAAAGATCAATCTAATCATCTCCCTCGTCCATTCCTATATGTGGGCTCTTTGTTGCTCTGGAGAAGATCTTGCTTCTGTGCTGCTTAGTACCACTCTAGAGTCATGCTCTTCCACCACACGATCATGACGAGGACATACGTTAGGTGGCAGAATAGTCCGACTCTTGTCTCTGGCCCAAGACGCCACTTAACTCATGCCATGTTAGATTTATCCAGCCGGTCCACTGCATGGTGATTGATCTCAGTGGCATCAAGAAACCTCTGTATCACCAGTTGTTTGCCCTCGATTGGGGCAATCTTGTCACAGTGGCATCAAGAAACCTCTGTATCACCAGTGGCATCAAGAAACCTCTGTATCACCAGTTGTTTGCCCTCGATTCCCTCCCTGAGAAGAGTGCATCTTACTCACAGTCCCTTAGATTGTATACTGCTGCTAATGTTAATATCTCTAATTAAAGCTACAGTGTATTGGGTGGCTACTATGTGCTCGACACAGTGCTAGCCACTTTTATGTCCATTAACTTAATTCTCACAGAAACTTTGGCATGTAGGTATTATAACTCAGACTTTACAGTTCAGGTAATTGAGACTCATAAAGATTAAGGAACTCACAAAGACCATACAACTCTAAAGGGATAGAGTTGGGATTTGAACCCAGGTCCAATTGATTCAAAGCCCAAACTCTTCACTGTTCAACACTGGCTTCCGTGTTATTTTTGAGAAGTGTTTCTTAATTTCGAATGTTACACATATAATGAACTTAAGAAATGCAAAAAAACCCTCTGGAAAACAATAAAATAAAATAACTTAAATAAAGATAAAAATATGTTTAATCACATATTGTTCCATCAGCCAGAGACACTTCTGAATGTTTTCTTTCCCTAGTCCTGTTTTCTACACGGGATTTTATTTGTTCGTGTGTGTATCATGTTTAACATGATTGGGCTAATATAACACATACAATTTTATGACCTTCTTTTTCACCTATATGATAACAAATACTTTTTCATAATGCAGATTCTTCACAAACATGCTTTTCAGTGGCCTCTGCAGTGATTAAAAAACACATGAAAAATCCACTGGGTAATGTCACAAATATGGAGACTTTCCATGAAATAAGAAATACAATCTCAGGGGGAAGGATAAAGGGAGCTCGACTCCTAGCGGTGGGCCAATATTACTCTATTTCAAATTGAAGAATGCAACAAGTGTATAGACATTTTATGTGGAGCTTCATTAAAATTCAACTTTATAAATCCTCAAGCAGAACAAGCAAAGGTGGATGAGTCTGAAATTGTGGAGAATTTGTTGGAAAGGTCATCCTCAGCCCTGAGATATGTGAGTAAATTCCTTGAATTACAAGGCTGTATGTCGTCTTCATTCCGACGTTTCTACTCCTCTAGGTTTGTGTCCAAAGAAAGTCATGATCTTGCTACTCTCTTGCCCCTCAGCCTTTTTTCTCCCCTCCGCAGCTGCACGGTGCAATTAACCATGAGCCTACCGGAGTCCTGAAATAGTTCTCAGGATGTGTTCACTTTGATTCTAATTCGGGATTAAGCCTTTAGTGTCATTTAGTCCTGATCTGTTCCTACTGGGAGATGATGGCACATGTTTTCTGTGTGTCACACAGGCCCCAGATGTGGCCCCTGCAAAATGTTTCAAGATAAGGAATTTAATGAATTGACATAACTATAGCTTTATAATAAGCCTCAGTGTCTATTAGGACACATCCTTTTACACTGTTGTTGTTCTTCGGGATTCTCGTGGATTTTTCTGACTCATTGCTCTCCATAGGAATTTTGTGATTAACTTCTGAAGTTATATAGAAAAGTAAATCTAAACAAATCTGGGTTTTGACCAGAATTACATTAATTAGTAGATTAATTGGGGAGATCTGATAGATTTATGATATCAGGACTTCTTGTCCAGGGATATGGCTTATCTTTCCATTTATTTAGATCTTCTTTTGTCTGCTTTAATAAAGACATTACTTTCTGTGTAATGTTTTAGCACACTTTTGTTAGATTAACTACCGAGCACTGTATAGTTTCTTTTTTTTAAGTAGGCTAATAGTTTTCAAAAATATTTTCATTATTGAAGTATAGTTGATATACAATGTTATATTCATTTCAGGTGCACAACATAGAGATTTGACATTTATATACATTATGAAATGCTCACCATGATAAGTGTAGTCCCCATCTGTCACCATACAAGGCTACTACATTGTATTATTGAGTACATTCCCTATGCTGCACTTTTCATCTCCGTGACTTCTTTATTTTGTAACTGGAAGTTTGTACCTCTTCATCCCCTTCACCTACTTTGCCCATCCCCCCACCCTCTCCCCTCTGGCAACCACCAGTTTCTTTTCTATATGAAGAAACCTATAAATTTATTTAAAAACATGAAAAAGTGATTTGTGTAATTACAGAGAGATAACTTTTTTTGGAAATATATAAGACCAAAAGTATGTATAGTGCAATTTTAATAAATTACAATCTGGTGATTGAAGTTTGTAAAATTAAAACATAATTTTCATAATCATTCAGTTATATTTGTCTAATTTCCTTTGTTTAAACGTTTTTCAGAGGTTTCTTGTTTGACCCACAAATTATTTAGAAGTATGTTATTTAATTTCCAAGTGTTCAGGGGTTTTCCAGATATTAGGATGTTTATTTATTATTGATGTCTAATTTAATTCTATTTTGATAAGACAACATAATCTGTATGATTTTAATGCTTTAAATTTACTGAAACTGGTTTTATGGTCCAGCATATTTTGAATCTTTAAAACAATTACATATAGAATGTAAAACGTCTCTGTTCTATAGTTGCTAGGCATCGTGTTCTGTAAACACACAGGCCAAGTTTGTTGGCAGAGTAGTAAGTCTGCAATACCCTTACTTATTTTCTGTTTACTTGCTCCATTGATTACTGGTAATGCTACGGTGAGCGCTGTGATTTGTGTAAGACTGTTGAATCACAGATCTGTACTTCTGAAACAAATAACGCAACATATATTAAGATAAAAGAAAAAGAAGAAGATAGCAGGAGAGGAAGAATGAAGGGGAGTAAGTCAGAGGGGGAGACGAACCAGGAGAGATGATGGGCTCTGAAAAACAAACTGAGGGTTCTGGAGGGGAGGAGGGTAGGGGGATGGGTTAGCCTGGTGATGGGTATTAAAGAGGGCACATTCTGCGTGGAGCACTGGGTGTTATGAACAAACAATGAATCATGGAACACTACACCAAGACAAATGATGTAATATATGGTGATTAACATAACAATAAAAAATTAAAAAAATTTTTAAATAAAAAAAAAAAAGAAGAGTTGAACTCACCAAATGAAATTGTGGGTTTGTTTATTTCTTCTTTCAGCTCTTACTTCATGTTGAAGCTTTGTAATTAAGTGTATACCTATTTAGGATTGTTATGTTTTCTTGATTCCTTTATCATTGTGAAACATCCCTCTTTTTCCTTAGTACTATGCTTTACCTGAAGTCTTCTTTGTCTGATATTAATTAGCCATTCAACCTTTATATCATTAGGATTACATAGTATATATGTTTCTATTCTTTTACTTGTAACCTAGCTGTGTCTTTATAATTAAGGTATCTTGTAGACACTTGAATAGTTGACCCTTGAACAACACAAGTTTGAACTGCACAGGTCCACTTATATGTAGATTTTTAAATAAATACAGGACAGTACTGTAAATGTATGTTCTCTTCCTTATGATTTTCTCAATACTAACGTTTCCTTTTCTCCAGCTTACTTTATTGTAAGAACGCAGTACATAATACATATAACATCCAAAATCTGTGTTAATCGACTGTTTATGTTATCAGTAAGGCTTCCACTCAACAGTAGGCTATTAGTAGTTAAGTTTTAGGGGAGTCAAAAGTTAAATGTGCATTTTCAACTATGTGGGGGGTGTCAGTGCCCTAACCCCTCACATCGTTCAAGGGTAGTTTGGCCTTCCTTTTCTTTTTCTTCTTTTTTAAGATTTTATTTATTTATTTGAGAGAGAGAGATAGCGGGAGAGAGCATGAACGGGGAGGAGAAGGAGAAGCAAGCTTCCCACGAACAGGGAGCCTGATGCGGGGCTAGATCCCAGAACCCTGGGATCACGACCTGAGCTGAAGGCAGATACTTAACTGACTGAGCCACCCAGGCATCCCTATTTTTTATTTTTTTGAAAGATTTTATTTATTTGTTAGAGAGAGTGCAAGCACAGGGGGCTAGGGGCAGAGGGAGCGGGAGAAGCAGGCTCCCCGCTGAGGAGGGAGCCCCATGTGGGGCTTGATCCCAGAATCCTGGGATCACGACCTGACCAGAAGACAGACGCTTAACCGACTGAGCCACACAGGCGCCCCTTGGCCTTACTTTTCTGTCCAGTTTTAGCAGTTCCAGACTTTACATTTGTGTCTGTTGATAGTTAATATAATTATTAATATGGTTAAATTTAAGTCTACCATCTTACTACATGTTTTCTGTTTGTCCCATTTGATCTTTGTTATCTTTGTCTTCTTTTTCTTCTTTCTTTTGAATTAAATGAGTATTTAATTAGTATGCCATTTTATCTTTTTTGATTTATAATTTATATCACATGTGTGTTTTATTTGTTGCTCTAGGCAGTTTATAGTATACATCTTTAACTTATTACTGTGTGCTGTGAACTCCTATTGTGCCACTTTATGTATAATGTAAGAACCTGACAACAGTACATTGTTATTGTCCACCCTCCTGTCGTTTGCGTTGTTATTATCATAGGTTTGACTTCTACACATATTATAAGCCCTACAGTCGTTTGTTTTTATTTCAGTTCTCTTGGACATAAAGAGGAAAAAAATTATTTTATATTTATCTACATATATATCATTGCCAGTGCTTTTCATGTCTTTATGTAAATCTGAGTTTCCATCTGATGTCATTTTCCTTTTACCTGAAGTACTTCCTTTAACATTTCTGGTAGTGGTAATGTACTGGCCTTGACTTCTTTCAGGTTTTGTTCATCTAAAGGTGTCCTTATCCTCAACTTCTTTGAAGGGTGTATTTTTGTTGGATATAGAATTCTAGCTTGATTCCAAACCCTTCCCCCAGCACTTTAAAGATGTTTCAGTTTCTTTTGGCTTGGGTTGTTTGATAAGAAGTCAGACACAGGTCATTTTTTTTTCTCTTGTATTAAATGTGTTTATTTGTTTGCTTTTAAGATTTTCTTTTTATAATTGGTTTTCAGCAGTTTGTTTATTATATGCCTTAGTGAGTTTTCCATTGTGTTTATTTTCTTGGATTCATTGAGCTTCTTGAATATGGGTTTATATTTTTCATCCAGTATGGAAAAAATGGCCATTATTCAAATTATTTTGCCTCCCCTTTCTGGGAATCCAGTTACATATATTTTAGATGGCTTGATTTTATCCCACAGTGAGGCTCTGTGCATTTTCTCAGTCTTTTTTCTCCACTCTGCTGGATGAAACTCAGATCTGTCTTCCAGCCATGCATAAGCTATGATTGTTTAAAACGTTTTGAATTTACTGGGTTTGTTCTTTCCCTGGTAGTTGTTCCTTGATTGGTCGTGTAGAGTATCACCTTGCACAGGCACAAGTTAAGTGTTCAGCCAAAGGTTCAAGGGACTCTGTATTCAGATTTCTGGAGTTTGTTTGTTTTGCCATAGCTTTTTTCTTTCTGGTATTCTGCTCCACAAATTCCAACCACCTTGGCTTTCCTGAACTCTTATTTCTGTCTCCTAATCTCAGTGAGACCACTGTACTCTGCTTGGGATTCTGCTTCACGAACCATGGTCTGAACGTACCTTTAGGTAGAAAGCTGGGATTATTGTAGTGTTTGTCTCATTTTTGCTCTTATCTCAGGGATCACAGGCATGTGCTGCCTGCTGTCCAATGTTTCCAAATAGGTATTTCCTCTAATTTGTCCAGTCTCTTAGTTGTTCATGGCA
The DNA here is from genome assembly GCF_003265705.2 of Callorhinus ursinus. Classification (NCBI taxonomy): domain Eukaryota; kingdom Metazoa; phylum Chordata; class Mammalia; order Carnivora; family Otariidae; genus Callorhinus; species Callorhinus ursinus. The sequence continues at coordinate 1,272,108 of NW_027397146.1, forward strand.
GGAGGCTATTCCATGGCCATAAGCAGTAGTCCCTATAAATTTCTGTTTTGATTGCATCTTCAAAAAATATTTTCTAAATGCTGGTATAAAGGAACAAAATTAACTTTTATATATTAATCTGGTATATAGCAATCTTGCTGAAGTATTTTATTATTTTAGTAAATTGCAGAATCTCTTGGATTTTTTATGTAGATAATCATAGTGTTCATGAATGAGGACTTTTATTTTTCCTTTCCAAGAGCTATTGATTTTATTTCTTTTTCTTATCTTAATGCATTGGTTAGTACTTTTAGCACTATGTATTAAATGTTTTAGCAGCCAGTCTTATTTTTTTTCCTGAATATAAAGAATTCCTCTAATGCTCTACCTTTGAGTATGATCTTTGTATGCTTTTGGTTGTTTCCCTTTATCAGGTTAAAGAAGCTCCTATCTCTACCTAGTCTGTTAAAAAAAGTATACATGTGTTTTGAATGATATCAAATGCATTTTCTGCATCTACTGAGATGATCACATTCTTTTTTTTGTCTGATATATTGAATTATATTTTTTCTAATGTGAAATTATCTTAGTATTTCTAGAGTTAGCCTAAGTTTTTAAATACTCTCTTGGTTTGGGTTTGATAATTTTACTTAGGATTTTGCATCTGGATCATAAATAAAATTGGCTTGTAAAATTTTCCCTTTTGATGCTTCCTTTATCTGGTTTGGTATAAAGAATATACTAGGATTATAAAAAGAGTTGAGAGGTGAGAGACTTCTTTATCTGTTTTCTGGAATAATTTGCATGAAATATGATACACCTATTATTTAAATGTTTGGAAGTATCAGTCTCTGAATGCCTTGGGACTGTTTTGTTTAGATTAGGTTAGGTTGCTTTTCTGTGGATAGATTTTTAATTATTGCATTAATTTCTTTACATTTATATGATTGCTTCCAATTTTCTTTGTATTATTAAAGAGGTTTAATAGGTGAAAATACATTTTTCTAGGAAATATTTCATCTCTGTTTTCAAATTTATGGTCATAGAGCTGATCATACTACTTCTTACCATCTCAAATTCATATGTATGCACTTTCCATTCCAGAATATGTCTTCTCCTTTATTTCTTGATCTATCTGGTATAACAATATTTTATTTTATTGTTTTTTTTTAATTAACAGATTTTTTTGACCTGTTCTATTGTATCTTTTTTATCAAAGTGTTTTTCTCATCCTATCATTATTATTTCCTTGCATCTCCTTTATCTGGCTTTACTCTTATTTAATTTTTTAAAGATTTTATTTACTCATTTGACAAAGAGACAGCAAGAGAGGGAACACAAGCAGGGGGAATGGAAGAGGGAGAAGCAAGCTTCCCACCTAGCAGGGAGCCCGATGCAGGGCTCCATCCCAGGACCCTGAGATTATGACCCGAGCCGAAGGCGGACACCCAACGACTGGGCCACCCAGGCACCCCAGCTTTACTCTTATTTTTACAATTTGTTTTGTTGACTGCTTAGCTCATTTATTTTCATTTTTTTCTCATGAGTATTTAAGGGTCTAAATTCCTTGGTGTTGCTTTAGCTGAATTTTATAGGTTTTAATATATAGTATTTTACAGTCCTTCAGTTCTAAATATTTTCTGATTTTCAGAGCTATTTAGGAAATTTTGTTTTTGTTGTTGCTGTTGTCTTAAATATTCAGATCTACAGGGTTTTATGTTATCTTTTTGTTCTTGATTTCTAATTAAATGGCATTAGGACTGGAGCATATGGTTCTTTGGTAGTTGTTGATCTGTTTTATGGCCTAGAATGGCCCATTTGTGTTTCATGCTCTGAAATTCCACTATGATGTTTCAAATGTGGTTTTATTTTAATTTATCCAGATTGGGTCACATTTTCCATTCTGGGAAAATTTTAGCCATTATTTCTTTACTGCCTTTCTCTAATTCTTGCTATTCTCTTCATCTGGAACTCCTATTAGAACTATATTAGGCTTTCCCATTCTGTTATGCATGTTTCATAATCTCTTGTTTCTTATTTTCCACTTTACTATCTCTCTGTAGAGGCAATATGGTAAATTTCTTCATGTCTGTATTCCATTTATTAATTTTCTCATCTGTTTTTTAAATTTATTTTATTTTATTTTTTAAAAGATTTTATTTATTTATTTGAGAGAGAGAGAGAGAGAGTGAGCACACAAGCTGGGGGAGCAGCAGGCAGAGGGAGAGGGAGAACCAGACTCCCCGCTGAGCAGGGAGCATGATGCAGGGCTGGATCCCAGGGTCCTGGAATTATGACCCAAGCCAAAGGCAGATGCTTAACTGACTGAGCCACCCAGGCGCCCCTATTTATTTATTTGAGAGAGAGAGAGATAAAGGGTGGGGAGGGTCAGAGGGAGAGAGAGAATCAGACTCCCTGCTGAGCATGGAGCCTGACCTCATGACCCCTGAGATCAGGACCTGAGCCAAAAGCAAGAGTCACCGTCAACTGACTGAGCCACCAGGTGCCCCTCATCTGGTTTTTCTTAATACATGCTTAATCCATCCTTTTGAAATTAATTCCATTGAATATGTTTTTATTTATAGAATTTCACTTTTGTTGTTTTTCATGTCTACCTGGTTTTTCTCATGTTTTCAGTTCCATCTATTTTGTTTTTCATATTTCTAAACACAATTATTTTATAATGGCTTTTAGATCTTTTAATTATTTCAAGTTCTTGGAGGTCTCATACTGCTGGGGTGGTGCTGGTGTGTGTGTGTCCTATATGGTGGATTGTTTCCTTACATAACTTTCTAATTCTGGATGGTGAGCCCGTCTTCAGCATTACCTTACCTGTGGAAATTCTGTGGAACTTGTCTTTAGAGAGTATCTCTCCAGAATGGGTTTGTCTTTGCATCCCTTAGAGCCCTATTCAGTCTAATAGCACCCTTTTTTTCCTACCCAGAGAACATGCTGAGATAGCCAAACTTCCTTGTTTTCTTCCTTTGTGTCAGGAGGGCTTTTTAAATGAAACCAAAGCCTCCGGGAGTCTTGCCTGTATGTAGGGAGGAGGTGGTGGGTTTTAGTTTCAATGCTTTGCTTGGATTTTCTGTCACCAAAGAGGGCCTTAATATCCGAGGTCCTTTGTTGCATAGCTTTGCTTCCTGGTCCTCACAACAGCACTGGTTGGGGTACTAACCAGCTTTGGTTTTCAGCATCTTCTCAGTGTTGTACCCCTAAGCTCTCCCTTACTTTCTTGAGAGCTTTTGAAGGATGTTTGTTATGTTTTAGCTGCTTCTTATTTAACAGACATGTATTTGAACGTCATTGACTTCTATGACCTTGAGGTAATGTGTGAGTCTAATTATACAATTCAAAGCAGAGGACTTTGGTGATTTTAGGGCCATTTTTTATATGCCCAGGATTTCTGTGATAGCAGCAATAAATGCAGATTTTGTCTATTGTGGCATGGTATTGTGTATAGATATGAAACTTTTAACCCACATCTGTCTTTGTTTCAAGTGTTCTTCAAGTTAGTGGATGTTAAAGGAATTTTAAGGGTATGGAATTAAACGTACAGATACTTTTGGATTAAGTTGTGTAACTTCACAGAATGTTTTTGTAACTTTTTCAAATATATTCATTTGTAATGCTATTGTGACTAAATTTATTGGGGATCAGACAACAAAGCAAGTCTTCAACATCTACATAACGTATGAGAGGGTTTTTGGTACTTAATGAAATTCTGTCTTTAAAAGAAGTAGGCATTCCTTAAGGGAAAGGTGCTATGCAATTGAGAATTCTGATTAGTCTTATTGCTTTATTGTGATTCATCATAGACTGACTTCTTAGTAAAATGTTGTTCCACTTTGATTTCAGAATTGTTACATCACTGAATAATGGATGAGGCTGACAGAGAAGAGAAAAGGTATGAATTCATAACTCACTGATATTGCTGTCAAAGCCCTCTCCCCTGTCTTCTGTCTTCTGTTCCTGTTTCACGTCTTTGCAAACTCCTACTTCCTTGGGGAAGCCTGACTCAGGGAAATTTGGTCTCTCCAGTGGGTTTTCGATAACCCCTGGCCCCAAGTCTATTATAATACTTAGTGCATTACCTATGTACCTGACAACCTCCCTCATCAAACTGTGTCTTCCATGACTTACACAGTGGCTGCCAGGAGCTGACACTAAATAATTGCTTTACACTCCCTGGTAGGTTTAGAAGCCTGTTTTGGGGCCATGGTTTGCCTGGAGCTTAAATTCGTGTATGTTTGAAAAGATAAATTACCTTATTTTTCCAGTTCAAGCATCTAAAGTAAATTACTGAATGAGAAGAAATCAGAGAAGGAGACAAACCACAAGAAATCCTTAACTCTGGGAAACAATCTGAGGTTTGCTGAAGGGGAGGTGCGTTGGGGGATGGGGTAACTGGGTGATGGGCATTAAAGAGGGCACAGGATTGATGAGCACTGGGTGTTATACACAACTGATGAATTATTGAACACTATATCTGAAACTGACGATGTACAAATATTGGCTAATTGACTTTAAATTAAAAAATATGTTAGTTTAAAAAAATAAATTCCAGTGCACTGATCAAAAAGTTTTTGTCCAAATTTTTCAGCATGATCTGTTTTTCAAAGTTAAAAAAAAAAGATTTCAATTAGCCTTTTATTGTTCAGCCTTCTCTCTGAGATGGAGCAATGGCTTTGCAAGAGCCTCTTGAGTAATTAGGTATCATATAGAAAGAATTTTCTTTAATCAGAAGTACTCTTGTAAAAGCAGGTAAGAATATATGGTGGAACAAAGATCCACCAGTAAATTCAAGTTAATTTGGATTTAACTTATTTTATATAATTCTTAGGTTACTGTGCCAGACACTGTGCTGGGCTTTGCGCTGGAAGACACTGAGACAGGTGTGGTCCCTACCCTCGAGGACCTCCCAGTCTAAGGGAGATGAGATTGGTTTTCATTTCCTCATTTTAATATTGGCAGTTATTATTGTCCTGTGAATGATCAAGGATCTGGGTTTTTGCTCAGAAGTTGACATTAACAATTCCCTTTCTCTCTTCTTATTTCTTCTCCATCCATTGTTTCATCATCTGGATTCCTAGACCTACCCTTACCATTAACAATGCTGATTGTTTTTTGTCACTTAGGGATGTACCTAATATATCTGAAAATAAAAAGAAGGACCGGTTTAATGCCTTCTTTAAGGAACTGCGTGCCATGCTGCAAACTCATGGTTATCCTGTGAAGGGAGACAGATCTAAAACAGCGCAGGACACTACCACCCCTTCACAGAAGAAGGAAGGTTTGATCTGGGCACCCCGACTCATCCTTATAGCTTTTTGATTAGCCATGTTGAAAATTGGTTGCGGGTGGGACAGCTGGGTCTCTCCCTTTACTTCAAACATCTTTGGGAGGGATTAATGAAGAGAGGATCTCCTGAAGCCCCTTCTAATACACAGATACGTAGTTTGTCTCTATTCATAGTTTGTTTATAGCCAATGCTGAAAATGTTGTTAGGGTTCATGTAAAAGTGGAACAAGGAAATGAGAATTAATAGAAGTATACTGGGCAAGAATAATGCAAATTTCTGTATCTTAGGCACTTGAAGCATATGGTAAATGTTGCTAAGGGAAACGTGGCCCTGAGGGTGTAAAACAGTACCTATAATATTTAAGTAGACTTAATTCAAAACATCTGAACAGGTTATACCCATATGCATATAATCATGCTGTAAAAATCTGTTACTTAAAAAAATATTTTCTTGACCCCATGATGCTTCTATTACTCTATTTCTGTGCCCTCTTCACAGCACAACTTCTTGAAAGGATTGTACGGGCCCTGTCCCCACATCCTCATCCCTCATTCTTTCCTCAGTCCACTCCCCTGGGGCTACAGGTTTCACTGCTCCAGTACAGCTACTTTTGTCAGGGGTAACAGTGACCTCCACACTGCTGAATTATTTGGTCCTTAACTCTCCACATCTTTCTTGGCCTTTTTAAAAACACTGGACCGGTGACCACTCCTTTCTTCTTGAAGGACTTTTCTCCTGGCTTCCAGAATAACACACTCACCTGGTTTCTCTCTTAGCTCATTGGCTGCTCCTTCCCTTTTTTTCTTCTTTCTACCTTTCCACTTTCCCTTTCAACCTCCGAACACCAGTGTGCCCCAGAGCTCAGTCCTTGGACCTTTTTTCTTCTCTAGCTACACTCATTTCCTAGGTAATCTCATCCAGTCTCTTAACTTGAAGTGCTACCTGGATGTCAGTGACCCCTGCTTGTAACTAGCCCTGACCTACCTGAGGTCCATACTTGAGAACTGTACTCATTATTAAATCAGCAAGAGTTTCCTATGTGACTTCTTCACTTGGATATCTAATAGAAAAGTTAACATGGCCATAAAGGAACTCTTGGTCCCTCTCTACTCCACTGCCTCTCAGCGCCCGCCGCCCCCCCCAGGTTTCCTTATTCCAGTAACGGATACCACCAGTCATTCTTCCAGCTGCCCAAGCTAAAAATGTATAAATCATTCTTGTGTCCTCCATTTCTTCCACCTCCTCATCTAATTCTTCAGCAAGCCCTTTTGGTTTTGCCTCTAAAATGTATCTCAAATCCATTCACTTCTCCCCATTTCTATAGCCTTGGTATACCAACCAAATGCAGGCCACCAGCATCTGTTACTTTTGTAGAAGCCTCCTAGGTATACTCTGCTTCTAGGCTTGCTCCCCAGTTTGATCTATTTTGCACAAAATACCATAGTGGTCTTTTATTTTTTATTTTATTTTTTTAAAGATATTTATTTATTTATTTATTTAACAGACACACACACACAGAGAGAGAGAGAGAGAGAGAGAGCACAAGCAGGGGGAGCGGCAGGCAGAGGGAGAGGGAGAAGCAGGCTCTCTGCTGAGCAGGGAGCCTGACATGGGGCTCGATCCCAGGACCCTGGGATCGTGACCTGAGCCCAAGGCAGACCCTTTAACCAACTGAGCCATCCATAGTGTGCCCCCATAGTGGTCTTTTAAAAACATGTCACTAGGGGCACCTGGGTGGTTCAGTTGGTTAAGCGTCCAACTCTTGATTTCGGCTCAGGTCATGATCTCAGGGTTGTGAGATCGAGCTCTGCACTGGGTGTGGAGCCTGCTTAAGGTTCTCTCTCTCCCTTTCCCTATGCCTCTCCCCTCAAAACACATATCACTCTCCTGCTTAAAAGTATCTCATATTCCACTTAGAATAATGTCAACTCCTTAACATATACCTTACATGATCTGACCCTGCCTGTCTCTCAAACTTCATTTCCTACTACTGTATCCCTTGGTCATCCTACTGTAGCCACTCTGGCCTCTCGTTTGTAATTTAAATAGGCCAAATTCTTTTCTGCTTCTTTTGTACTTACTCCTTCCTCTGCTCAAGATGCTTTGCCCCCAGGTTTTCCTGTGGCTGTCTTCCTGTCATTCCTGTCCATGTGTGTGTTGTCTGTCTACCCCTCTCACCGTTCTGTAAGATACAGAAGGACAGTCACGTCACTTGTCTTGTTTGTACTATATTCTGAGCCTCTAGAACAGAACAGGATACGTAGTTGGAGCTCAGTAAATGTTAGTTAAATAATGGGGCACCTGGGTTGTGCAGTTGGTTAAGCATCTGACTCTTGGTTTTGGCTCACGTTGTAGATCTCAGGGTCGTGAGATCGAGCCCTGTGTTGGGCTCCATGCTCAGCGCAGCGTCTGCTTGAGTTTCTTTCTCCCTCTCCCTCTGCCCTCCACTCGTGCTCTCTCAAATAAATAAATCTTTAAAAAATATTAGTTAAATAAACGAATGAATGAGGTTTAGTTTAATAAGAATTATCAAGTCCCTATTATGAGTTAAGTACTATGCTAGATACTGGGGTTTTAGCAAAGAATTGGATATGGTGCCCGTCCTACAAGCAAAACAAGAATAAATTTATGGATAATAGTAATGTAAAAAGCCCTTTATGGTTGATTGATAAAATACATTGGTTTTATTATCTTGGAAATATGTAGACTCTCTTCAGTCTTACTTATTTCTTTGGAGGGAGTGTAGGAGATGAAAATCACTAGGTAGAGCTGAAAGTCAGTGGGGAAATGACTTCAGCAATCAGCTATGAGAGAGTGTCATGGGTTTTTTCTTGATCTTGAGGAGCTGTGACCAGAATTGAGTTTCCAGGCTGGGACAGTAGTCAGAAACACTGATCATGAGGCATTTATGCAATTGGTGTGGTTTATTTTTATATTCCATCATTTCCCAGACAGTTATACACCCTCTTTTCATTCCCTCTTCAGTGAGGGCTCTGATGCTTTTCTGCTCATGCTTGGCCTCCTTATTATCCAAATCTACTGATAGGAAAGGATCTGAGACTCTTACCCACTGAGAAAACAAGCTCTGTTATCAGAATTATCCTTGTCAGGGCATTTAACATTTTTAAAAGGGATCAAAGTTGTATGCCATGGGTCTCTAACTGTTCTGTGAGGAGAAGAAACTAACAGTTATTGACATGCATTAAAATAACTGGAGATTGGAGGGCTGTGTTAGGGAAATCCCTGTATTAGTGAAGTTAGTGGACTATAGGTCGGATTGGGGCAGGTGGTGGGGACAGATGTTGATAGCAAAGGCTCTGAGTGAGCACAGCATCAGAAACAGTGTTCATTGGGAAAACTGGAAAACCTTGAAGAATGAAGAAGGATGGTTGGGAGATGCAACTTTATTAACAGCTTTGAAGAGATATGAGATAGGGCTTAAAGATATTCTAGTTAGGTGTCTGGATCTGCCTAGAGGCCTTGACACAGCCATACCTTCGCTGGCATATTATGATTACTGGGTTTAGGTGGAATGCAGAAGACTTAAAGAAGTCAAGAAAAGGAAGGAACTGGAGGTTGAAAATCATGAAGTTTTTGGCGAGGTGTGTACAGTGCAAATTGAATTGGATGATCTTCAAGGTCTTTTTCAATTTGAAACACTTCTCTGTTTATGATAATTTACAAGCAATTAGTTAGTCTACATCAGCTCCTTCATTAGCACTCAGCATTTTCTCATGAGAGTCTTTTCTATAAAATTAATTATAACTCTGAAAAATCTAATACCCATAGCTAATCATTTTAATGTGACAGTTTTCTATCCTTTCTTTGTTTTTCTAAAAAGGCAAAGTCAATCCAGAAACCTCCAGAGAGCAATCTGATTGGATTCCATCGTTTCATAGCTATGAAGACTTCAAGTGCAAGACACTACAAGTAAGAGGGGGTTTGTTCTTGGCTTACCTCATATGTTAGAACACGTCCAATAGAAGATAAAGAATAGTGTTTTTCACAGTGTGACTAAGAGACCATGCATCTCAGGATTACCTAGGGAGCTTGGTAAAAATACAGATTCCTGGGACCCACCTTAAACTGTCTGAATCAGAGTCTCAATTCTGGTAGGGCCAGGAGCCTGCATTTCTAACAGGCTCTTCAGATGCTTCTTATAACTGAGTTTTGGAAACCACTCATCTTGAGTGACAACAAATACGAACAAGTCTTTGTTCATGGCAAATTAAATAATATCTGGTAGACCCTTCAAAATAGGTTGTTAGCCTCTAAAAAACAGGCCTTCAAGTCTTACTTTTTCCCCTCAAGGACATGAGGTGTTTATGGTTTCTAGCTCCAAGGAAACTGCTTAGTTTCACTAAGTTCAAAGGCCAAAAGCTAAAGCCTGAATGACCATGGTCTTTTGAGTCAGACAGGGCTATGATTTGTGCCTTTGTCATTTACTTGCTCTGTGCCCTTGAGAGAGTTATTGTCCCTGAGCCTTGATTTCTTTCTCTGTAAAATGGGTATTAAAAAATCTCTTTCACTGAGTTGTGAGAATAAAGTGGATAGGTGTAAAATATCTAACACACTTCCTCGCTCCCTTCTCCATGTCGTTCAGTTTCCCATGTTTTCTATTCCTGTGTCTCTCTGTGTTGAGATCTGAGTCATTTCTTCAGCTCTGTTTTCTTTCCAGCTGTGTTCCAGCATGCTATTTAACTGTATAGTGAGTTTTTATTTTTTGACGATAATATCATTTCTAGAAATTGTGTTTCTTTTTCACATCTGCCTGGTCAGTTCTGAGTCTCTTGTTCCTTCATCGTATTTTCAATACCCGTTGTTATTTATTTAAGCCATTTAAGGAAACTTATTTTATATTTTATCTTCAATAATTCCAGTATGTACTGTTTTTTAATCTGATTCTGCATTTTATTATTTGTACTGCCCCTTGTTCATGATGTTTCATTTCTTCCTGGTGTTATTAATATCTTATTATAAGCTCATGTTATTTGGAGCTTTATCCACATGAATTCCTTGAGCCCTGGTTTTAGAATGATTCTCTAGGGATGATTTCAGTTTCTTTTTACTAGATGCCTGGGGTCAGGAACCCCTTAAACTGAATAATGGGCTTGGGCTGTGGAAGTCTACACAGGCAGTTCGTGAATTCCAGCTCCCAATCTGTGTGAGTGTGGGCCTCTGTTTAGCACTTCTAAGAAGAGACTAGTTTCGGTTTTCCCTCTCTAGCCAGAGCCGAGGCTCAGGCAGGCATGTGCATTCACTGTCTCCCTTTGCTGGATAAGATCTATTTTGCCTGCTAAGAGTGTTACCCTTTGGGAAGCTTGGTTTTATGCAGAAGTCTCTGATTTCACTTCCCACCTTGTGTAAGCCTGGGTTTGCTTTCTCTCCCCCAATCTCTATGCCATCAGTATTGTACAGGTATTTCCAAGGCAAATACAGACTCCAATATCCCCTTTCCTTTTAATTCCCATGTTCTAGTCATTTCCGATACCAGATTGTTTGCTTTACTTTACAATAAGCTTGGTCTTTTTATGAAAAAGAAGTTTTTATATACTTTATTCATCATTTTAGGGGTTCTTTACCAGGAGGCATTTGTCTGGATATCAAATCCATTATATAGCAGGAAAGTAATGGAAATATCCATATTTATAAGTAGGTGACTAAACTGACCACAAATAAAATGCCCTGCAAAATATTCTTAGCATTTTTGAAATTAATTTTGAATTAAATGTGAAACAACCTACATACGGAAATGAATCTTCCTAGCTTGTGTTGGAGAGTTTTGTATTAATTGGGTATACGTTAAAATTTGTTTGTCTAAGTGACACATCATTTGATAAACAGCTCATGCTTAAGGTTAAGTAGATCCTGTGTAGGAGGCAGAATAATGGAATTTTAATTAAGTCTGTGTCTGCTTTATTGATATTTAAGGACCACAATACATTTTCAGTGTGCTATTATAATTATTTATGCATTTTGAAATAAAGCTATCATTTTATTATTGTTCCACTATTTAATTACACTATTATTCTCTCTTCATTAGTCATTAGATGGCTTTATGATAATACTGAGCACAGACGGAGTGATAATTTTTGTCCCTGGAAACATCACTTGTCTCCTTGGCCATTTACCAGTAAGTTTTTCCAGTTTGGTGGGAAGGATCATTCTGGTTTATTGTTTAGAGGTTCATCATTTGTTTTCAGGAGCATATAACTCATCAGAGAAGATGTTTGCTCAATGTTGTCAAAATGTGCACCTGTTTTATTGTCATCTTCATTGGTTTCAGTTTTAGATCTATAATAACAAAATTCTGATATGAGGTAATGCAGTGCTGTGTGTGTGTGTGTGTGTGTGTGTGTGTGAGACTGTGTGTGTGTGTGTGTGT
>NW_027397146.1:1283783-1342679 GCF_003265705.2 Callorhinus ursinus
GTGTGTGTGTGTGTGTGTGTGAGACTGTGTGTGTGTGTGTGTGTGTGAGACTCTGTGTGTGTGTGTGTGTGTGTGTGTGTGTGTGTGTGTAGTTTCTAAACTGCCCCTGAAGGCAGTCTCCAAAGAAGAATGTGCTTTTTGAAATGGCAGTCTCCTCAGTATCAGTGGATAACCTCCAAGGTGACTGCTTTGCGAGGCAGCCCTCACTGGAATGGATATGTTTGATTTTGTACATTTCTTTAGAGTCCACTATATACTGATTAAACAATGAATGTCATGATTTGTTTGTGCTGGCCCATGGCATCCATTCCCAGATCTGATTTGTTTTTGTTTCTTTATATTGAAGCACAAATTATGATCTCATTTAGAAAAAAATTTTGGAAGTGATGACATAGTTTAGCAGGAGACATCTACCCACGAGTTGCAGTCAGGGTCTGTGGTGTCCAAAAAGGTCACTCAGTCCTGAGCTCTTTGGTGTCACTATGCCTTTCTTCAGAAAAGCTTTCTCTATCTTCATAGGACCATTGGCTTAGAATATGTGATTTCTGAAAAATTTTTTCTGGACCTTCAGGCTGCACATCTAACAAATATGCCACTTAAATATGAAAGTACTACATACCTTCCTATTCCATTAACGCATGTGTGTGAAGAGAAGGTATTTAGAATACACCCTCCTCCACTCCTGAAATCTCTGTCACTTGGCTCGTTTTGTGAATCATATTTGGATTGTTGCTTTCATTGTATATTCCTCATTCCACAGAGTTGACTAAAGAACTTGACAAACCCCGACCCAGAGATCTATAGTACTGAAGTTTGAAACATGTAAATTAATAGAAGTTTTGTTACATTATTCTTCAGTTAACTTAGAAGTGTATTAGAAGCTTATTCAACCAGTTATGCTATTCCAGCTAACATGTTGCATGGCCCGGTTAGAAGCATAGAGAGCTTGTCTACTATTTTCTCTTTATTTACAGATAATATGATACAGATCTTTATTTCTCATTCTCTTTCTTTTTTTTAGAAAACAGTTGGCATTTTCAAACTCAGTTTATAATTGTAGGATACCAAAACAGCTGAATAAAATACACATATTAGAGATTTTCATTGAATTGTACTTTAGAGTACTTATATCACAGAAGAAGAATGATCTTATTAAATCTATATTAAAAGAAAGAATGTATGAGTGTGATCCATGGCAGTTTAAGTTTTGTTATAGTGAAGACCAGAAAGCTTCCCAAATTCTTGTGTTAGATATTGCTTAAACCAAACTGGTCATTGAGTGACACTGGTGAATTTTTCCTAGTACATGAGGATTTTGCACAGTGATGGTCTTAGTTGTATTATCCTTGTTTCTTTATGTAGTTTGGTTCAAAGTTTTCACTCTCAAGAGAATCTTTTACCTTTCAGCATTTTAGATAATACACACACATGGACTCATCCGAAGGTAGAGGTGTCTGAGACATGGGGTTGAATGACTAATCTTAAACCATGGACTTGATTACCTGAGATAGGTGTATTTAAAAATAAAGCTATGACTGTTAGGTCTGTACATAAACATTAAATGGGAATGAAGTTATATAGCATTGCTGAAAAAGACTATAGCCGAGGCATGATTTCACACTTTTCCTCATTAAATCCTAAGGCTTCTTAATTTGTAACAACACACAATTTTTTCCAGGCTTTGATTAAAAATTTCATTTTATAAATCATTTACTTTATATTAATGTAGAGACAAAAACCATTTCTAGAGTATCTTCCTGGCTCCAGGAATCCACAATTTCATTAAATATCGATACCTCTGTCTCTTGGGCAACTCTAAACTGATAGCATGGTGGATGGAAAGAACTTTGTCGTTGAAGTCAGATAATCTGGAGATTAAAATTTTGTTCAATCACTCACTAGCTACATGAACTTTAGTTTCTCATCTGTAAATGTGGAAAAAAGTACTACTTAGAGAGTGACTGGAGGTGGGCTATTACAAATGTGGGATTAGTGAAGACCTGCCTTATTAGGTGACATTTGAACAGAGGCCAGAGTGGAGTGAGTCTGTGAGTCATGCAGATAACTGGAGCAAGTATGTTCCAGGCAGAAGCAAAAGCAAGTGAGAAGGCACCAAAGCACAAATGTACTTGATGTGGAAAACGTACGGTAGAGGGGCCGTTGTGATTGGAACCCTGTGAGCAAAAGGAAAAATACTAGGAGGTGATGAGGCCAGAGCAGTAACAAAGGTCCACTTTGTTTAGGGCCATTGTAATGACTGTGCCTTTTCCTCTGAGATGGGAGAAAGCCATTGTGGAGGTTGGAGCAGATGAGGGAAATTATCTGAACTTAAGTTTTTTGGGATCACTCTGGCTCTTGTGTTAAGAATAGGCAGTGGGTCATTTGTTTTGTTTCTTAAATCCCACATATGAGCAAAGGAAAAAAAAAGAGACAAACCAGGAAACAGACTCTAACTCTAGAGAACAAACTGATGGTTCCCAGAGGGGAGGTGGGGGGTGGGGGGCGAAACAGGTGATGGGGACTAAGGAGTGTACTTGTGATGAGCACCAGGTGTTGTATGGAAGTGGTGAATCACTATATTGTACCTGAAACTAATACAACACTGTATGTTAACTATACTGGAACTAAAAAAAGAAAGGAGTAGGTTACGGGGGCAGGCGTGAAAGGTGGAGAGTCCACTTGGAAAGCTATTGCAATAGTCAAGGCAATTAGATGGTGATGGGTTGCATTAAGGTGGACGTGGAAGTCATCAGTGTTCTGTAGGTAAAATAAGTTTTGCTGATGTGGGAGTGTGACAAAAAGATGTGAAGAGTCCAAGGTATGGCATTGTAACACATACAGTCATGGCTAAAATGATGGCTTATTACCATCATCATGTATTAAATTTATATCTGAAATCTGCCATCGTATTTTCCCAATCATTTATTTTCCTTGACAGTGTTTTCCTTTGGAAAAACTTGCTTGTAGTACTAACTTGTAGTTCCGAGAAGCCTGCCCTCCTACTCACTCCACTTCATCACTACCCCCCGACAAAAAAAATTAAAACTGGGAATTTACATGTAGTTGTTCTCTTACAATTCTGAAGCAAATGAAACTTTTCAAACACATATTTCCTTATGGAAAGAATTTCTCAGCATTGAGTTTGTAAGAAACTTTAGGAGGTTTTGAACCCAAGTATATGGTTAGTTCGTGATAACTGTGATGAGTTTTGCTCTGTTCTCCCTGCAAAGCTTACAGTATAGTAGAGAATTACTAGTGATGAGTCTTGTTTGATTCAAAATGCAGTCTGAATTTTGTGCAGAGGCTCTTATCCTTCCCTGTGCCCTATGCAGTTGAACAGTTTTCTAATGCATGTTTAATGTGAATGTCTCTGCCAACAAAAAGATATTTCTTGCCCAGATTATCAGTAAATGTCATAGAGTGGAGTAAATTCCTTTACTTTTTTTTTTTTTTTTTTTTTTTTGCATGACTGAGGCTTGCCATACTAATATCCGTGGGACAACTAATAGGTATTTGCAAACTTGGCTTTTGAGAAACCTCCTTAACTTTTCACTGGTATTTATCCTTGCTTCATTAAGCTTTGAGTGCCTTGATCCTTTCTGCCTTGTGTAATAAGAAGAGCAAATGCCAAAGATTTACACAAATAACGTGATGTTGATAATGTTTTCAGATCTCTGCCCTTTATCTAACTACAGAGCAGGATCGTTGGAATGATTGTTACATTCACTTTTTTTAGTTGATGGTCAATTATAGGGCATTAATTGTCACTATCACGTTCCTTAAAGAACGTAGTTAATTAATAGGAAACTAATTGCCAGTATTTCCATCCAAGGGAATGTACACTCTCAAAAGACTGCTCACTTTGAATTCTTTTATGTGTCAAGGCTATCCTTTATTCTTCTACCAATGAAAGAACTGGTGAGCCATGGCACTTTGTACCTCTTGTTAGGGTCTTGTTGTATACTTGGCATCATCATTTTGTGTCTTGTCTCATCTGCGTTACTGAACTATGTATTCATTAAAATTAGAATTCATGTCAGGATCATCATTTTTAACCCTTCTAAGTACTTAGTAAAAAAAAGAAATTGATAAATTACTTTAAGTAGAATGTCCACAGTGAGGAAACTGGCCCAGTAGCAAGCCAAGTGCTCCTGATACAAATTGGACTTGAGGCAGCCGTGGTGTAGCGGAGGGAGCAATGGACATGGAGTTAGTTGGATGGACTTGGGTATGAATCTTATCTCTGAACTTCTGGCTTCTCATTGATTAGACAAGCCTTAATTTCCTTGTGAACAAAATAGGAGATAATTCTTCCTCTCACAGGGCATTATGTAAACTAGCACAGTGTCTGGCATAGAGCGGTTGTTAATCGTGTGTTAGGCAAATGAATGAATGAGTGGTCTCCACTCACCAAAGGTAACTTGGTTTGGTACCTAAAGTTTATTTTATAACTAAACCAATAAAAGAATTTTTATTGAAAAAGTTAAGTTTAATAAAAAATATATTTCTTTTGGGAAGTAAATTTCTTATTGAGTGACTTTCATTGTCAAAATTTATTGCCTATTAATTTCATAATGTTTTGTTTGCTAAATTAAGGTATTATTTCTGCCCTGAATCAAGTCATGCTTTTTCTTGATTGAGATAGGATCCATCTGCTAATTTAAGCATTGGCTAACTCATAGGCTGGCTTCTACAAATGGGCCATAAAAATATATTTCTGAATTTTGACTGTATATTATTAATATTAATCAGTTAAAAAATGACTTGAATTTTTGGTTCATCACCCAAAACCATTATTCAGCTACAAAGAATACTTTGTTTATTACTTTGTTCCTATCACATTAAAAACTCATTACTTAACTTAATGCCTTATATTCAGTTTATCCTTGTGTCACCTTATTTCAGCTACATGGTACAGCATTATTCATTCATTTAACCAACATTTATTGAGTGCTCACTTGTGCCAAGCTGTGCTCTAGGTGTTGAGGATGTAACAGTGAATAAGACAGCCAAGGTCTGTGTTCTACTGCAATTTACATTTTACTGAGGGAGACAGATAATCAACAGGTAAACATATACTGTAATGTCAGGTAGTGATGCGTGTGCTATGAAAAAAAGCAGGAAGATAATGTCAGGAAACTGGTGCTGTTTAAAAAACTTTTGAGTAGAGAGTTGAATGAATAAGGGAAAGCGTCATTATAAATATCTGGGAAACAATGTTTCACACTGAATGAAGAGCAAGTTTAAGGGCCCCAAGGTGAGTATTTGCTTGTTGTTTTTGGAGATGAACAAGTACTTTGGCTTTTGCTTTGAATAACTTGGGTAGCTGGTAGAAAATGTTAGGTAGAGGAATAACTTGACCTGACTTATGTTTTAAATGAAACACTGTAACTGCTTTGTGAAGAATGGAGTGGGAGATGGGGTGTGGCAAAAATAGTTGCAGGGAGACCAGTTAAGTCTGTTTGTAGTAATCCAATCTAGAGATAATGGTTTAGCCCATGTGGTGAAAAGTGGACCAATTCTGCCTGTATTTTGACTGTTATTACTAACAGAGTTTGCTGATGAACTGGGTTTGGGGTTTAAGAGGAAAAAGACAAGTCAAGGACAAGCACTTGGGTAAATGGTGGTGCCTTTTACTGAAATGCAGAAGACTGAGGGAGGAGCATGTTTTGTGAGGGAAAAGATCCAGGTACAGTGTTTTGAAGATCTTAAAATTGAAATCCTACTAGACATCTAAGTTATCTAGAAGAGTTCAGAGAGAAGTCTGGACCAGAGGTGGGAAGATAGATGGTATTTAATAAGCCAGAGCTGGAAGACACCACCCAGGGAGGCAGTACAGTAAAAGCAGTCTAATGACTAGGCCCTAGCCACTCCGATGCCAAGTAGTCAGAGAGGGGAGAAAGCTCCAGCAAAGAAAACTGTGAAGGTGTAGCCTTTGAAGCAGAAAGATACCCATATTTGTATGGCATCCTGGAAGCCAAGTAAGCAAAATGATTCAAGAAGAAGGAGGGATTCATTCTATCGAATGCTGCGATGTCAGGTAAGATGAGAATTGACCGTTGGGTTTGGCAATGTGGAGGTCACTGGTGACCTTGGCAAAAGTGGAGTGGTTAGGGTAAAAATCTAATTAGCGTGGTTTCAAGGGAGAGTGAGAGCTGAAGAAATGAGAGGCAGCAAGTATAGTTCCTTTCAAAGATTTTTGTTCTGAAGTAGACCAGAGAAGGGCTGGGGGAGAGAGTGTAGGGTCAAAGAAGGTTTTGGATTTGGGGAATTTTGTGTTGTTTTTGTTTTTAAGATGACTGATACTATAGCATCTCTGATCAAGCATTTGCATGCTCTGGGAAAGACCTGGTAGAGAGGGAAAGCTTGACGCTGTGGGGAACAGGGAAATTTCCGGAATGATGTCCTTGACTAGTTGAGAGAGGATGAGAGGCAGTGCACTAGTCTTCGTTGGAAGCTTATTCATTGGAATAGGAGAAAAAGTAGGTTTCTAACCACAGAAACAGATAGGTTGGTACCTTTGATGGCAGGAAGATACTGATGTTTCTTTTACTTTTTCCTTTTAATTGCAATAAGAAATGAGATCCCCAGCTGAATATGAGGAGGATGAAAGGAGGGTTGGAGGTTTGAAGGAGGAAAAGGCAAGTCATGATCACACTGAAGAGCAGACGATTTCCAGACAGATCTGAGTGCCCATTTAAAATAATATATGGTTGTGGGTTTTTCGCCATAGACATGCAGTTGCTTGGGTGAAGGTATAAGGTAGATGAAGAGTTGAAATGAACCAGAGTTGGGATTTTCCCAGGCAGATGTGTCAGAGAGAAAGAGAACATGGCAGTGATTATAATGATCCACCAAGGAATCTGAGCTGGGTAAGGAGGGATGTGACAATTTGCAGGAGATAATGCCCAGTGAAAATGTGATGGGAATGGACTGGAGGTGTCAGTGTGTGGAATAGTTTTTGGGGAGGTGAGGTACTTGTATGAGTGCACTGGAAAGGGACGAGGTAATGGGCATAGAGTGGGGTAATGAACCGGGACTTGTAGAAGTACAGTAAGTAGCCGACGAGAAGCTGACTGCAGGTAAGGAGGTGGAGGAAGTGAGCGGTAGTAGTAGCACGTATAACAAAATGTATTTTCTCTCCTTCTCAAGAATGATATCGTGGGTAAAAAGTTATTAAGTCTTCTGCCTGATCATGAGAGAAACGAAGTCTTTGGAAAGATTGCTCTCAAACTTCCTTTGTCAAACTCAGGTACAGATTGTTTCTTCTCAATGGTAAACTCTTAGATTTTAAGAGACAAGTAACAGTCACTTGGAGGAATAATAAAAATAAAAACACTGGGGCCAGTATAGCGGCTGATTATATATTAATATAATTTCACAAATTATATTTCCAGTATTAAAAAATTTCTCCTCCATTAAATCTTGTTCTTTCTCATGAACCCTGATAATCTCAGCTTTTGTATAATTGCATTAGTGTTATATAAGTAATGTTCTAGCTTGTACTCCACTCTACAGATACAACATAAACAGTATGCAAGTGCTAATGTTCCTGGAGAGAAAATAATATTTTTGTAAAATCTGTTCTAAGTAAGACAATAGTCCTATGAAATAATCCTGCAGAATATGGTAACGTACAATTGTAAACTTGTTTTGTATCTGTTTTTTTTTTCCTTAGTGGGAAAACATATTGATTTTTGCTGTCATCTAAAGAGAGGAAATGTTGAATATGATAACAGACCTACTTATGAATATGTGAAATTCATCCTGACAGTCAAAGATATTTCAAGTGGTAAGCAGTTAAGCTTTTAATCTGATCTAGACGAAGTTAATGCATTACCTAGCCCTTCATTGCTAACACAAACGCCCTTCCACTGTTGGTTCTCTCACATTCTCTGATATCCCTATGAGCACAGGTTTTGGTTATAGACATTAATCAGACTTTTAAAAAAGAATGCCATGATAAAAAAAAAAAGGTAAAGTAGACAATAAGGGTGCAGACATTAATGGATTACCAACAAAAGGACCAAAGGAAATCTCTGATAAAAAGAAAGAGTAAAGTGATTGTTCCAAAGGATCTCATTGTTTTAAAAATGGACCTGATAATACGAAGCACCTTGCTTGTAATTGTCTCTGATCTTTTTCTCTGAGACAAGAATTCGGGATAGATAGCTTAGACTTACCTGACACTAATCGGAAAATACATGATGTTATATTTAAAGTATGTTTAGTTATATTTAATGATCTCATTCCTCAGTTCCTTGTTCATTAAAGTAGCTTTCATTTCTGCTATTGCAGTTATGAATAAATAGAAGGTTTGTGCCAGTAGACACTGCTACTAAATCGGTACCCCAAAATCCTTGGGCCTCTAGCTTTTTTGTTCAGGCTCTTTGAATTTGAGCAGAGTGCAGTGAGACTGTGAAACAGCAGTGAGACTGTGCAGGGCAAGGAAAGGGGATTTTGGGACATGATGAGCACTTGAAACATAAAGATATAATTGCTGTCCAGCACAATGAAGCAGCTTACTTATGCAAGTTGTAATTACTGTTTATCGCTCTGAGGAAGGTGGAAAAGAGAGGGAAATAGGGGAAACTCCTTTGAAAAATGGAATCCTTTTTACAGGAATACCTAACATATGTTATAAAATTCTAATCCTTATTGCATTCCTTCTGTTCTTAAAAAGTATATTAGATATTCAGTTTAAAACATAGTGAAATTTGCAAGGTAGGGTCACATGGTAACATGGTGGATTGAGCTAATAAGAATGACTCTTTCCTTCTATAAAAACCAGGAAGCGATTCTTAAAACATAACAAAAGCAGTTTGATGCATAGCCAAGCTTAAAGAAAAGGGACGTCCATGGGTGCCAGAAATTAAAGGATTAAGTACAAGACTCTCATGGTAACAGGAGGCCTAGGTGGTGTCCTAAGTGGGCTACATAAATCATATGTGGGCTCCATTGGCTGGGGTCTGGAGTTCTAATAGTCATTCAAGGACCAACACATAAAACCTAGAGACTTCAAATGATCGGTAAAATTCTGTCCCCTGGCCTAGGGGAAGAATAAGTTTGCCATCTCCCTCAGAATTTGAATGGAAAAAAAATGTGTCATTTACAAGAAATCAAAACCCAAATCTGTGTTGTGTGGAAACCCAAATCTGTGTTGTGTGGATACAGGGTCCAAATTTACAAATTTTAAGGTTTCAGGAACTATAGGCTGAGAAATGACATGAACACTGATTTGGGGCCATTAAAACATCTAGGGCTTGAACCAGAGGTAAATGGCCCAACAAATATGTAAAAAGATGCTTAAACTCACTAGTAAGCCAAGAATGAAAAATTTAAAAACCAGTGAGATAGCACTGTACACCCATCAGCATGACAGCAATCAGGCAGTGTGAATAATAAGCACATATTGGCGAGGGGGTGAGAACTAATACAGTGTTGAGAGGAATGTAAACTCATGAAACATTCCTGAAACACAGAGTGAACTTAAATTATGTTAATTATCCTGTGACTCAGCAATCCCATCACTGGGTGAAAATATACCAGAGGCGAACTTACAGAGAGATCTGTGTCTAAGGGGACATGTACTATGTACGTCATAGTGTTGTTTGTGGTAGGAGGGAGTTGGAGACAGCCTAGGTATGCATTGTTAGGGAAATGGACAAGTAAAATGTGGGAAATAGACGATATGGAAAACTTTGAAAGCAGTGACCTCTAGGTATACATACTACAACATGGTTAAATCTTAAAACCATATTGTTGACTGTAAAACATAAGAAACAGAATGAAATCTATACTGCAATGCCACCTTTGTAAATGGTAAACACATAGACATAAAACCAGACTACATATTTTACAAGTTTTTATATTAAAGGTGGTAGATGGCAAAGGGTGTCTGTGGGTGGAGAAGAGGCAGAAAGAAAAACAAGAGTGAGGACTTAATCTATGTTCATTATATGCCATGGACTAAGTGTAATTAACTCAGTTCTTTGCCACTGAGGTCTAAAAATATAGCGAGCGAGTGAGTAAATGAGTGAGTAAATAAACAATGAAAATGAGCTCACACAATGGTTGTCTGATATGTTTGTCATGTGTCTTGGAGATTAAGGGTCAGATGCTTTTAAAAAACTTACTTGACTATGTACACACACAAATTACACACGTATTTAATACCCGTGTGGGCTACATAAAAGAGAAGAGCTAACTTTATCTTTTAGAGACTACAACATCCATCCACAGAGTAAGAACACAAGGCTGAATATCACCCTGAAGTCACAACAGTTATTTCTCAGTAATGACTTCTTCACATTTTGGTGGAGACCTGGGTGAGGAGGGTAGCTGGTACAGCAGGATGGCAGGAAAAATCTGTGGCTCAGAATTCTGAAAATTGTCAGTGGACTAACAGCCCACTGACGTGGCAGATGTTCATCTTGTATAGCCAGCCTGCTTTTCTATTTGACTGTCACATGTGTGTCTCTGTCTCCCTTAGAGCCTTTGGTGCTCTTCAGCAGCTTCTTCCCAAGCCACTCCTATGCTGAATCGTCTCCTACATACCTTCCTCTGGAGGATCGATTTTA
This sequence comes from Callorhinus ursinus, assembly GCF_003265705.2. NCBI lineage: Eukaryota > Metazoa > Chordata > Mammalia > Carnivora > Otariidae > Callorhinus > Callorhinus ursinus. Next base: position 1,294,364 of record NW_027397146.1, read on the forward strand.
TCTGGTGGGGTCCATTTGTCTCCTCAGGGCTCAGACCCTACGAGTGAGTATGTTGTGTGTGCGCCTTCCCTACTGTGGCATTGTGGGCTTCCTATGAAAGGCCATGTGCCCTTTGGTCCCTCGGCTACTGGACAGCATTGCTGAGGAGCCCGATGTGTGCAAGGGGTTGTGCTAAGCAAGATGTGTGAATGAGGAAAGATCAGCCCCTGTGCTTCAGAAGGTGAGCATGTCAGTGGAGAGTTCAACACACCCAAAAGAGATGTACAGTTATTTACAAGTGGTTTTGTTGTGATATGAAAGAGGTGTACGGGGGCTGGGGGTGGGATATATTTAGAGAAGTGACCATTTGGGGAGGTGGATAAAGGAAGGTTTCTGTCACGAGGTGAGTTTTGAGGCAGCTCTCCCCAGTGCCTACCACCACTGTTCACCTAGTAGTCTACTAATATAGCACTCCCAGGTTCTATCTCTAAAAAGAAAAATCAGACTTTAGAATTCATTGGGTAGATTCAAGTTCAATGAATTTATTCACCAAGTAACGTACTAAGTAAGCACCTATGATGTGCCAGGTGCTCTGCTAGGTTCTGGAGTAATATTAGGGGAAATAAACAATAGACAATATTGAAAAGTGCCACGGGGATGATAAAACAATCATATACTAATGACTGGTGGGAATAGGAAGTTCAGACAGAGTGGTCATGGAAGGTCTTTCTCTGCTGACCTCTCTTTTGAACCGAGACCCGCAATGATGATGTCAACCCAGCAAAAAAGGAAGGCAATCTCGCTAGAGGGCTCAGCAGCTGTAAAAGTCCTGAGGCAGTAATGAGCTTGGAGAGTTCCAAGGAACAAATACCGTTACGTGACGAGAAGAAGGGGAAAGAGGGAAGGAGTAGTAGAAAATAAGAGGTAGACAGAGGCCAGGTTCTGGAGTACTTTGAGAACCATGATCATGAGTTTGAGTTTTACTCAAGTGGAGTGGAAAGCAGGATGACATGATCTGATTTCATTGTTGTTGTTTTTTAAAAGATTAGGCTGGCTGCTGGGTGGGACATGGAATCTGGGGGAAAAAGAGTGGAGGCAAGAGGGGTGCTAGCAGGGCTGATGGGGCCCTGGCTAGGACTAGAGGTACAACAATTTGGGTTATCCCTGGGAAGACGGGGCACAAAGTCCTTGCTGATGTGATGAAAGTGGGTGGGAGAAGTGAGAAAAACGACTCCTAGCTTTTAGGCCTGAGCAGCTCAGTGAACGGAAGTGCCACTAACTGACTTGAGCCAGACAGGGCCACTATGGATCGGGCAATGTGGGAGTGGGGGGGGGGGCGCGAATCAAGAGCCATGTTAACATTATGATAAATTGTGACATACAACACATCCAACTGCCTTGCGAGAAAGGCCTCTGGATCCAGACCAGTTGCAGGACCTCATCCAAGTCACTTATGTCTTGTAGCTTCAGTTTCTTTTTGTATAAATGCTGAGACTAGAACCTCCTTTTAGGGTTGTTGTGAAGAGTGAATAAGATGGCACCTCATGCATGGTAAGCACTTGGGAAAGAGGTGGCAGAGAGGAAAAGTAAACAATCATCATTCTCATTATTATTGTGATCATTAGGATCCAGAGAGGGCAAAAGACCTGCTTTACTTTTCCTCTCTGGTTTAGAATGCCGACTTTAACTGACTACATTTCGGAAACTGTGAAGGACCCCTTTACATTCAGTTGTAGAGCAGTGATGTACGTCATCATTTTTCCAGATTTAAGGCCGTGAGAAAAGTGGCAGAGAGAAAAGCAATTGAAGGAAATTGCTTGGTCTGATTGCCCCAATCATTATGCCTCTCTGGCAGCTCTCTGAGATTTGAGCTCTCATATTTGCCACGAGAAGGCAGACATCCCATTTTGGGGGTCCTCCGAAAGCTACTCCCTCCTCCAAGAAAAAAAAATCTCATTTGGCACCCTTCTCTCCCCCTCATCCCCCTCATGGCACAAGGATCCCTATTTGTGATCTATTGCAATTTTCCTCTGGGTTTCTAGGATATTTGTTCCATATTAGTGGTCATTTTGGAGAACAAATCTTGTGAGAACAGAGGGCTTTTTTTTTTTTTTTTAAAGATTTTATTTACTTATCGGACAGAGAGAGAAAGAGCACAAGCAGGGGGCGCAGCAGGCGGAGGGAGGGGGAGAAGCAGACTCCCCGCTGAGCAGGGACCCCGATGCGGGGCTCGATCCCAGGACCCCTGGCATCATGACCTGAGCCAAAGACGGACGCTTAACGACTGAGCTACCCAGGCGCCCCTACTGTCCTAACAGAGGGCTTTTTGAAGGAAGATTTTTTTTTTCACAGTGTGACTGGAGCACAGTGGACAAAGCAGGGAACTCAGAGTACAACTGGGAGATGGATCTACTTTGATCTTGAATCTACTAGCTGTGCATCTTGGGCCAGATCATTACATGTCTATAATCCTCACTGTTCACATCTGTAAAATCAAGTGCCTTTCCCACATTGCTCTGCAGATTAGCTGTGATACTGGATATGAGATTGCTTCCAAATTTACTACATGCTATACAAATGTGTTGGGTATTTTTACTATATAAGTACATTTTAAGTATCTAAAATGCCAGTTTTTCTGCAGGAAGTTTTCACTGTAAAGAAACCTGGGGAAGAGGTTCTGCTGATACAAGACTCAGATGATGAGGAGCGTGTATCTCCTGAACGCAGGTGAGAGGCTCATGCTGAAGTAAATGATGGAGACCTAGGGCACACTTTCACTAAAAAAACAGAAACGAGAGAAATAATATCTACACATATTTTCCCTTTAAAATGAAAAAACAGACAATTGAATCCAGAAGAGCAGTCTACTAGGCTGAATTCCTTTGCCCAGCTAATAAAAATCTTACTTCTCCAGGTAAATATAAATACAAATGATTGGCTTTTTATTTTTTTAAAAAAGCACTTTCAATTTAAGACAATGCATTTAAAAGTAGCACGTGATTACTTCTTTTTCTTGAAATACTTTTAAGTGGTAGAACAGCAAGTAGGCATTGTGGCAAACTATTAGGTGTCCCCCTTTTTGTGAATATAATCTGTTTCTTAACATTTGTTAACCAAGTTTCAGAAAATGGACGCAGTGTTCCATGGTTCTTGAGAGAAAAGAAACATAAAAATGCATTCCTAACCCACAGGAAAATGCCAGTTGACCAGATATCACTAAAACCCCTTCTTACACTATTTAACAATCCACCAAGGATTTCTACAAAACAGAAATTGTTTGTGGTACTACCTAGTTATTTAATACTTGATAAACTCATTGGTGGGTATGTCTGTATGTAGAAAACCATAATACTTGACACTGTGCAGTGTAGAGTATCGAGTGTGGATTACATTTTCTTCTGCATCACAGTGTATATGTACATGTAAATAAATAGCAAAATAATATATTAAAGATGTGCACCACATGCCAATAATACTTAGCAAAATAAAATAAACAAGATAACTTCTCAAGAGGTTTCTTATGATTAAAGACATGTTTGTGTGAGGTCTGGTGGTGAGAGGAGGGAGCTGGAGGCTGTGGTCACTGTTGCTATTTGGTGGTGGGGGGTGGTAAGGAAGAAAGAGCTGGTGAAGAAATGAATTAAACAGGAAATGTCTGATGTTCATCTGTGTCTGGATCTATGCAACGGGGGGAGCATCTTCCCTTCCTGGCAGGAGAGTTCAGAGGTGTTTGGCTGTGAACCTTTGTCTGAAGCTACACACAGGGCAATGGGATGGAAAGCAGAGCTCCCTCCCCATGGCAGTCTGTTTGCATTCCATGGGCTTGGTGTCCTACAACTCTCGCTAACATGAGACTGCATTTGTAATTGTGTGAATGTGACAAGTCTGCTCATGCCAGGATCACACTCACTTGCACCAGCGAAACTTTATTTTTTTTTTGGAATCTCCAATTTCTTGTGAATATTCAGCATTGTATTTGTAGTTTGTAGGTGTTGGGGACAGGACGAGTGCATGGCTAAGCTTAAGGCCAAGCACATTCAACTCTCTCCATGTGCGTTATCCCTCCTGGTTTTTCTTGTAGTGCATGTGCTTATTTAGGGTTTTTAAACGTGACCATTTCCTTCATTAGTTTCTCTACTTTATTAGAAGACCTTTTACTGAATAATCTGGGGAAAGGGATATTTATAAAACATAACATGTTTAAACAACATGAGGGGCGCCTATGTGGCTTAGTTGTTAAGCGTCTGTCTTTGGCTCAGGTCATGATCCCGGGGTCCTGGGATCGAGCCCCGCATCGGGCTCCCTGCTCCGCGGGAAGCCTGCTTCTCCGCCTCCCACTCCCCCTGCTTGTGTTCCCTCTCTCGCTGTGTCTCTCTCTGTCAAATAAATAAAATCTTTAAAAAACAAAAACCAAAAACCAAAAACACATGTTTAAACAACATGAACTCAAGACCCTCTCCTATCAGGAGAATATCTGAGATACAATAGCAGCGAACCACATGGGTAATCAATTTGTTATCCATCAAAAGATCATTGTAGCAAATATCGGATAGTGAGAGTTCAGAGAGTGAGGAAACCTGTGTTTTACTTTTAAGTAGAGTTTAATTGGATGAAAAATATTCTGTTGCAGAAGCAAGCCAGCTACTGCATCTATGCCACTGATCTACATAGAATATAAAAGAAGTGTTTTCTTAAGGCTTAAGACCGCTTCTTATATTGTAAGAAATTATCACTCCAGTGTAGATGAATGCACTATAGTTTTGTATGTTCTGTACTTCCATAAAATGTTACTAAAGTTTCTTCAAAAATTATGCGATGGATTATTTATCATGTAGACAGTAAGATGGAAAAATGACAGTTAGGACAGAGCTGAAGGATCTGATGAAGAAATTCTGTTTAATTCCAGCCCCTCTGTCCTTTTCATATCCCTCCCCTCTCCTCCAACACCATGGTCTCCGCTCTGCTCTGCTCTCAGCCACCTCAGCTCTCACATGATGGATTGTTGGTAGACCTGGCTCGTCCACTGTATTGAGGTCTGTAAGGGAGGACCTGTCAGCCTTGTCCCTGTCTGGCACAGAGCCTCACACTGAGTAAGCAGAAAACAAACATCTACTCAGGGACCGACTGATTGATTGAGCCTATATCAAAATCGTAATCCATTCCATGCCATGAGACCTCTCAAACATAATGCAGTATTGTTATAAATCGGTGCAAACTAGTATTGCCTTATTTTTGTCATAGACTCGTGCCTTGTCCTCAGGGTATTTTTAAATAATAAGAAGGAGAAGAGATTGCGGCATGTCAGGGTCATAGTTTGCAGTCGTTGGTAATCTGGCTCCCATTTTATAGACTGAGGGATGGTTAGAAAAGTAATCAGGCACAGAAGTCATAGGGACCCTAGGGACCAAAGTTCTTCCGGAAGTTTTCTTGGTAATTCTACACGTTCTTTGAAAAGTAAGACGCATTTTGCTAAGAGGCTTGAAAGCTTTGTCTGTGCTTACGAAAGAAACACAAAGAGGGGAATTTGAGATGTTTAGAAGAAAGGATCTGTTTCCATAGAGGATATCTTGTCCTTGCATGTTTCAGATTTGAGGCTAAAGAACTTTTCATTTCAGGAGAGGGACTCAAGGGTTGGGTTATTTTCCATTAAAGCTACAGATGCACTGGAGTGGAAGGTCTTGTTTGCTTGGACCACTGAAGATAGAAAGAAGTAAGGGCTACTTGAAAGTCAGTGAGGGGAAGACCAAAACTGGAATACTGTGTAGCCCTCTCCTATGTGTCTCCTGCTAGAGTCGGAAGGATATACCTAGCTACTCGTTCAGTTGGGCCAGTGGTACGTAGAGGTAAGGCCCAAATTCCCACTGTAGCGTCATCTCAGTACAGATGCATTCTGTACTTTATCCTTCACATTAGGATTTCATGCTCCTTAACTTAGTTATAAACAAATCTATAAAGTAGATTTTAGACCTGTTGGAATATAGTCCACAGAGGATATGTGATTTGCCCAAACTCACACAGTTGGTTCCACAGTAGAGCTGGAATTGGGACCCAGATTTTCCTGGGCTTATTCCTGTCAGGACATGAATTTCAGGAGCTGTGGCTAGTATGGGATTCCAAGGAGAAAACTCAAGGAGTCTTTAGGAAGTCCTTGTTTGGGGATGTTATTGAAAGAAATTTTTTTTTCCTTTAATTTCACCTTAAATGTAGAGGAGAGAACAATTAATAGAGAGGAGACTGTGATGACTAACCCTAACACTGTTGATGAGGACAGCATCTTCTCATCCTCAGGTAGAGTAAAGAACACAGGAAAATCAAATGGCAAGCGTTTCCAAGGGTTCTAGCAGCTCTTATATTTGCTTGCAGTCTTCAAAAACTGCTGCAGTGCTGGAATTGGTCCCTGAGGAGACTCCACCTGTCAGCAGCTGCACCAAAAAGAATGTTCCTGCCTAATTCCCCTTTCACCTTGTGTCGGTGAGGAGTTACGTTGTACAAAGGTGGGAAGAGAATTTTATAAAGATGTATGATGATTCTAATTAGCACACTTTTTTAAAAAGATTTTATTTATTTCTTTGAGAGAGAGAGAATGAGAGCTAGAGAGGCACGAGAGGGAAGAGGGTCAGAGGGAGAAGCAGACTCCCCGCTGAGCAGGGAGCCCGACGTGGGACTCGATCCTGGGACTCCAGGATCATGACCTGAGCTGAAGGCAGTCGCCTAACCAACTGAGCCGCCCCGGCGCCCTAATTAGCACACTTTTGTTGTTTGGAGCCTTGGTACTATTCTATTCTGACTTCATTCCTCCTGTCGGCCCCATCTTGAGCGCGGGAAGGGCCTTGCGCACCACTGTATCACAGGCTCTTCGATTGGGCGTCTCTACCACCAAGGAGGTAGCTTGCCAGTCTCATCATTCTTTTCCCACTGAAACTTACTCAGACCACAAATATTTAGCACCTACTCTGTGGGAAGTTCTGTTTTAGGCTCTGAGGACACAGCAGTGAACAAAAATCCTTAACTGCTAGAGCTTACATTCTAGGGGAAGAGAAAGATAATACATCAATCAATAGACCAGAGTAGGTTAGATGGTGAGGAGGGCCAAGGGAAAATGTTAAGCAGTGAAGAGGGATAGGGAAGGTTGTCGGGGGAGGTTACATTTGATTTAGGTTTTGCCATATGCAGTCGACATTTTTATCAGTTAAGAGATGGTGCCATGTTGGCAGTTCCCAATAGTGTCATGTAATAAGTAGGGTGGCCAGCTCAGCTCTCCACAAGACACCTTGTCACAACCTCTTGAAGCCTCAGTCAAGGCTCCCTGCTCTCCCTGTGCAAGTTACGTGGCTAATTTTACTCCACACTGCCTGCCGTCATCTTTGGCAAATAGTGTGAAGGTCTTGTGGCGTAGTCCTACTTTTCTTTTCTTTTTTTTTTTTTTAAAGATTTTATTTATTTATTTGAGAGGGAGAGAATGAGAGATAGAGAGCACGAGAGGGGAGAGGGTCAGAGGGAGAAGCAGACTCCCCGCCGAGCAGGGAGCCCGATGTGGGACTCGGTCCCGGGACTCCAGGATCATGACCTGAGCGGAAGGCAGTCGCTCAGCCAACTGAGCCACCCAGGCGCCCAGTACTACTTAAAAAAACCCATAGGATTGGGATTTTTAAACTACAGTATTTGGGTTTTATTTCTCAGCTTGTGTGATCTTGGAGAAGCTTCCTTGAGTCTCAGGTTCTTTATCTATAAAAAGTAAGGATAATTATTGCAGAATGTGCATCATAATCAAATAAGGAAATGAGATCTATCTTCTTTGATAAGTAAATGAGATCTATATGCTTTGTAAAATACTATACAAAACCAAGATGACTCCTGGTGCTAACAGATAAGGTTTCCATTTAATTTGTCCCGTTGGTATGTACAGGACCTAGTTCTTGAGCAGGGCAGCCATTAAAAAAAATGAAGAAGAAGAAGAAGAGAGAAGGGAGAGCAGGCTCAGGGTTCTGGGTTTTATGTTTCATTGTCTTTATATGACCCCTAGCCCACCCGTATCCCATCTTTAGCTACATGACAAATCATTTTGATCATCTCAAAGCATAAAGTCATTAGACTGTCTTATTAGATTTGCAAATGATAAGAGCAATTGCATTGTTAATATTTTTTGAAAAACTCAGAGTAAGGGTTTGTACTCAAAACTCATTGAAACAACTCTGAAATCACTGAGGGCTTAGACAGTAATGAAAAGAAGTCTAATAAATAACAAAGTTTAGAAAAACCGGGAACAAATTATCTGAGCATTAGCCTATTTCAGGAAAAGTAGTTTTGGGTAAATACACTGGCAGCTGCTTGTTCTGCTCAGACAGTTAACAATGTAATATTTTCTCTCCTCATGGTGTTCATTTGTCATCCTGTAATGAAGATGTCAAGCTGAGTATTAGGATCTGAGGAAGGGACCGGATCTGGCTCTCTTTCAACCTAACGCTTTTTGCTCTACCTTTTTGTATCCCAGAATATTCTTTTTGCTGTAGCTCTGTTAAACTTTTTTTGTTAACTTTTGAACTTTTATTTGGAACACTCTTTTACAAGTCTTTTTGTGGACATATATTTTCATTTTTAAATTGTTAAACTATTTATTAAATTAAAAAGTGAAATTGATTTGTTTTTTCTTGGTGTACAGTTCTATGGTTTTAACACAGGCATAGATTTGTGTAACTATGACCACAATCAAGATAAAGAACAGTTCCACCACCCCCCAAAAATTTCCTTGTACTGTCCATTTATAGTCACCCCTACTTGACCTCACCCTGAACCCCTGTCAGCCGCTCATTTATTCTGCATCCCACTAGTTTTGTCTTTTTGAGAATGTTCTATAAACAGTCATACGGCATGCAGTCTTTAGAGATGGGCGTTTTTCCCCTCGGCATAATTCCTTTGCTGTTGCAGGCATCAATAACTTTTTATTGCTGAGTTGCATTTCACTGTATGGATGTACCATGTTCATTCACCTGTTGAAGGACATCTGGGTTGTTGCCATTTTGGGGCAATTATTAGTAAAGGTGCTGTAAACATTTGTATACAAGTTTTTGGTGGACGTAAGTTTTCATTTAATTTCTCTAGGGTATTGAATTATGGCATTAATTCACATTCCCCTAATGACTAAAGATGTTGAGCATCTTTTTTTTTAATTTTATTTTATTATGTTATGTTAGTCACCATACATTACATCATTAGTTTTTGATGTAGTGTTCCATGATTCATTGTTTGTGCATAACACCCAGTGCTCCACGCAGAACGTGCCCTCTTTAATACCCATCACCAGGCTAACCCGTCCCCCCACCCCCTCCCCTCCAAAACCCTCAGTTTGTTTCTCAGAGTCCATAGTCTCTCATGGTTCGTCTCCCCCTCCGATTCCCCCCCCTTCATTTTTCCCTTCCTACTATCTTCTCTCTCTCTCTCTTTTTTTAAACATATAATGTATTACTTGTTTCAGAGGTACAAGTCTGTGATTCAGCAGTCTTACACAATTCACAGCGCTCACCATAGCACATACCCTCCCCAATGTCTGTCACCCAGCCACCCCATCCCTCCCACCACCCACCACTCCAGCAACCCTCAGTTTGTTTCCTGAAATTAAGAATTCCTCATATCAGTGAGATCATATGATACTTGTTTTTCTCTGATTGACTTATTTCGCTTAGCATAATACTCTCTAGTTCCATCCATGTCATTGCAAATGGCAAGATTTCGGGGTTTTTTGATGGCTGCATAATATTCCGTTGTGTATATATACCACATCTTCTTTATCCATTCATCTGTTGATGGACATCTTGGCTCTTTCCATAGTTTGGCTATTGTGGACATTGCTGCTATAAACATTGGGGTGCATGTACCCCTTCGGATCACTACATTTGTATCTTTGGGGTAAATACCCAGTTGTGCAGTTGCTGGGTCGTAGGGTAGCTCTATTTTCAACTGTTTGAGGAACCTCCATACTGTTTTCCAGAGTGTCTGCACCAGCTTGCATTCCCACCAACAGTGTAGGAGGGTTGCCCTTTCTCCGCATCCCCGCCAGCATCTGTCGTTTCCTGAGCATCTTTTTATCATTTGAATATTCAGATGCTTTGCCAACTTTTAAAACTATGTTGCTTACTTTCTTACTATTGAGTTTTGAAAATATTTGTATATTCTACATACAAGTCCTTTGTCAGATATTTGATGTGTAATTACTTTCTCTAGTTTGTAGCTTCTTTTTTTATTCTCTTAACAGTGTCTTTTGCAGAACAGAAGTTTTTAATTTTAAAGAAAGATAGTTTTGCCATTTTTTTTTTCTTTGATAGATTGTGCTTTTGGTGCTTTGTCTGAGAATTTATTGCCAAACCAAAGATCACAGATTTTATAGTTTTATAGTTCTGGGTTTAAAGTTTGTATCTATGATCCATTTTGAGTTAATATTTTTATAAGGTGTGAGGTTTAGGTTTAGGTTGAAGTTCATATTTTTTGGCACATGGATGTCCAGTTGTTCCAAACCCATCTGTTAAAATATGATCTTGTCCCTCTCTTGCTCAAAAGCTCTCAGTGGTTTCCCCTTGCTCTTAGAATGAAATCAGAAAGCGCTTTGTACGATTTGTAAGGCACACCACTGTCATGCTTACCTATTCCTCAAACGTCATTTTGTGGCACACTCCCTCCTATCTGTCGTACTGCATCCGCACTCTGAATTCTCACAGCTCTTTTCGAACACAGAGCCTTTGCACATGCTTATGTCCTCAACCTGGAATATTCTTCCATTGTGTTGTCCCATGGTTGGCTCCTACTGGTCCTCTAGATCCACTTTTGGTTCTCTCCCATGGCATCCTGCTCTTTTACCTTTGTCATGCTTTTTGCAGTTCATAAATTTATAGTTATCTTCAACTCTTTTTTTCTGTGTAAAAATATTGTCTGCATTTCCTTTTTTTGAAGTGCTATGTCAAGGGAATAATTTTGACTAAACAATGATGAACTTTAATTCATAAAACAGTTTTCAAATCGTTTCAACCTGGAAGAAATATTTGATAATAGATCTAAATATAAAAATAATGAAGTATGCAAGTAAATACAGGAGCAGATGAATTATAAAAACACGTCTCAACTGTCAGTTCCAGTCCTTCAAAGACTGTTCTCTTGGAGTAGGAGATACATCCAATAGAACCCTGTGCTGTACTGCAAAGCTTGGTGTAACAGGCTTATTAGTAAGTGGGAACAGAGCAAACTCTCTTTATGTCTTCCCACACAGTGCTGGTCTTAGTAGAGACTCTCGTCCGATTTATGACTTTCTCCTGGAATGAATTTTCTACAAACATACGATGGAGAACTGTGTAGCTTTGACATTCAGTCTGTCTGTGAATGTTAGCACTGAGGCTGAGGTCTAGGCATGTTTCAGTGACTCACTAACCAACACTCTATGTCACCTTTTCTATGTTTGAAAACAGGGCAGACTGCAGAACACTAATCAGATTCTAAAGGTCCCTTCTTGTTTACTTAATATTTTCATGCTGCTCAGAAGAGGCCAATAACAGCAGTGTTCTTTTCAAGATGATAAAACCTTGAAATTTTTTTCTTTTGGTTATTGATGACTGACCATATTTTTATAGCAATAGGGTTTTTGTTTACTTGGTGTTTGTTTTCTTTCCATTCTTTGACAGCAGGGCATTGCTAATTATAGGTTACTTGCCCTTCGAGGTACAGGGGACATCAGGCTATGGCTTTTACCATGTTGATGATTTGTCTGTACTTTCTAAGTGTTATGAATATTGTGCATTTCTTGTTTTTCTCTTCTGGTGAGGAAATTCCACTGAATGGTTTTCCTCTTTTGATGTGTTTGTGGGAAACTGGTGTAACCAAGAAAGCACATTACAGAAGTTCGGACTGGCCCTTTAGAGAGTCATGTTTTCTATGAAATGGATAGAGTAAGCCTTTGATGGAAACTTTCCCATTTGGACTCCATCCTTTGTAAAACACCAAAATATATGAGGGTCAGAGCATTTGAGTTTTGTTCCTTTTTAGTTATGTATCAGCAGTAAATGGAAACAAGTCTGTTAACATATTACTAAAACAAGGATTGAGTTTTCTTAGCTATGGGATAAAAGTAATTACCTCCCAGATAATTTTAAAAGGGACCCTGTATTTTATTTTATTTTTTTGGGGGGGGGAAGGGACCCTGTATTTTAAACATTTGAAACTCAACATTTTGTTTTAAATCTTCATATTCTATTAGTATTATTTTTTATTATGTTATGTTAATCGCCATACATTACATCATTTAGTTTGTGATGTAGTGTTCCATGATTCATTGCTTGCGTATAACACCCAGTGCTCCATGCAGAACGTGCCCTCTTTAATACCCATCACCAGGCTGACCCTTCCCCCTACCCCCCACCCCTCTAGAACCCTCAGTTTGTTTCTCAGAGTCCATTGTCTCTTATGGTTCGTCTCCCCTTCCGATTTCCCCCCTTTCATTCTTCCCCTCCTGCTATCTTCTTCTAATATGTAAGATCATCTGAACTTCCTGTATGATGTAGGTTTGGTAACATAGCAACTTAGATATATTAGCTTCAGATATATCAGCTCTATATCAAATATATATCAGCCCACACAAACAATATGATTTTAAAAGCCACAAGAATCTATGTCCGTGGCTTCCTGCTTTCTTCAGCAGGAAGAAAGGAAGATGCCATTGGTACATTTGTCTTAGAGACCCTAAGTCATCTTCTCAGGAGCACCAGTCCTTTTGGCACTTTGGCCAAGGAGCAGTGAGGGGTGCAGGGCTCAGAGTAGAGAATCTGAGAGGAGAAGAACCAAGTATTTCCCAAGCCATCTTATTTCACTTTCTGCCTACCTCCCAACCCTCACACACACTCACATACAAACACACACACCTCAAACATTTCCCTGCTCTATCCTTTTTGGCCCTGGAGTAATGGGTCAGGAAATACATACTCTTTTTCTTTTTTTTTTTTTTCTTTGCCAGAATTTGCACTTAAAAACTGCCTGAGTCTTCAATATAGGATAGTCAATAATATAAATTACTCTCCCGGAGAAGACTGGATATTCAAATAGCACACTACTTTGATTCAGAATATCTGGAATATCATACCTCACCCCTCCCATAAAAAAAGAAAGAAAAAATTTTTGAGACTAAAAATGATCATTTAACCCAAAAAACATTTTTGGAAGCAGAGTATTACTCAGCCATCAGAAAAGATGAATACCCACCATTTGCATCGACATGGGTGGAACTGGAGGGGATTAAGCTAAGTGAAATAAGTCAAGCAGAGAAAAACAATTATCATATGGTTTCATTCATATGTGGAACATAAGGAATAGAGCAGAGGACCAAAGGGGAAGGGAGGGAAAACTGAATGGGAAGAGATCAAAGAGGGAGACAAACCATGAGAGACTCTGGACTCCAGGAAGCAAACTGAGGGTTACAGAAGGGAGAAGGAGGGAATGGCGTGACCAGGTGATGGGTATTAAGGAGGGCACATGTTGGGATGAGCACTGGGTGTTATATGCAACTAATGAATCATTGAACACTACAACAAAAACTTATGATGTACTATATGTTGGCTAACTGAACATAATAAAAAAATAAAAAATAAAAAAATAAAGTGTTTTCATATTCAAATGCTAAAATGTTTTTTAAAAGTGGGGGTGGGATTTGCTGTCCTTTTGTTAGCAGGAGACTATGATCTTGAACAACTTCCAGTCCATCAAGATCTTTCCCAAGTGAGAATAGATGGGGCTTCGCTGGTGGGACTCAGTTTTTCATTGGTTTCCATAATCATTGGGAGAAAAGAAATCTTTCACCTGCTTATTTTTTCAAATTTTGATATGTCAAAATTCCATAGTCTTTCATTTGAGAGAAGTCATGATAAGCTCCAGGTGAATTCACCAGAAACAAATTCTTGGAAAGCTTTCTGCCAAATGATCAATTTGTTCAGTGGCGAAATTGCCAAAAATCAGTTCATTCAAAACCTATCTGTCGAATGTCCAGTTTACAAAGATTACCCAAATGTATTGATTCATCAAGAAGCATGGCTTAAGAAATAAGCTTTTTGAATATATTCCAAGGGTTGATGATAAACAGTTTTCTGAAAAGGACCAGATAGTAAATATTTTAGGCTTTACAGGCTATATAAATTCTCTATAGCATATTCTTTGCTTGTTTTACAACTCTTTAAAAGAGCAAAAATCACTCCTACCGCATATGAAAATGGGCAGCTTCCAATTTTGACTCACAGGCTGTAGTTTGGAATATATATTATTTTTAAGTAACCTCCACACACATTGTGGGGCTCGAACTCACGACCCTGAGATTAAGAGTCACATGTTCCACTGGCTGAGCTAGCCAGACACCCCATGGGCCCCTTATATATTAAAATAATTTATATCTCTTCATATGAATATGTTATTCTTGATCATATACAGTGGCTACATTCTTAAATATAGTCAACGGATATATTCTTGTTATCAGCATTTTAAGGGGTGTTCCACTTGTTAGAAGTTAAAAGTCACAGAAAGTTTACCATTCAGTGAATAAACAACAGTATTTATTCTAGGATTTCATATGAAAGAATTTTAGGTTATTTTAGTGTGGTATTAATCCTGTCAAGAATTCATTTTCTGTTTTTTTTTTCCAATGATCTAGCATGTTTTCAGATTTTATCACCACAGATTCATTTACCAAGTTTACCAATTTTCCCAAAACATGTATCTTTTAAGTGTCAAAGTTCAGTGATTTAGAGTAGATTGAGAGGTTTCAACAGTTTTTGAAGGTACCTGGAATATTTTCCTTGGTGAGTTTTTCTATTAGCATTTTAAGGACAGTTCCATGTGTCTGTACCCCAGTTCCCTACTGCTGCACCTGGATGGAGCAGGCAACAAGAGAGGAAAATTTGTGTCCATGAGAGAAGGGGATCAGGAGCCAAGTTGGTGCCTGAAGGTCCCAGAACTCTGAAATCCTTACTTCCTACTCCAGTTTTGAGCTCTGCCCGTCCATTGCACTGTAAATTTTATGAATAATTTGAAGAAACATGTTTTTGGTAAATCCGTATATCCAACGAATTTGGCAAATAGATCCTTTGATTTATTGGTCATTTAGCCAAATGGTCTATTGGCAAGTTGGCTTTTGGCAAATTTGATGTTAATAAATTGACTTGGTGAATCAGTCTGCTTCCATCCTAGAAAGCAGAGCCTTCCCAAAAGTGAAGCTAAGAAGGAGCCAGAAGTGCGGCAAGTTTATATCCTTTCTGGAAAGAATGGAGAGCAGGGTAGTCTGTACAGACTATTTGGCAGAGTTGGTAAAAATACATACTCATTGGTGGTTCATTCTGTGAAAGATGTGTGTAGGTTAGCTTGAGGTGTGACCTGTTAAGGAATGGAACTGATTTTAACATGTGGTCGATTAATTTACAGGACATACATGCTATAATAATAAAAACAAAGTCATACTGAACATGTGGCATGGCAAAATCAAGACATTTCCAGCTTGAATTGAACAAAACTAAAGATTATCTAATTTCTACTACTCCCTTGTAGAGGAGGAAAAATAAGTTCTCCTCCCTTTCCAGGTTCTTGGCTGAGATGTCCTGTTATAAAAGACAGATTAACTCCCTGAAATGGCCCAAGCCACTACCTTAAAAGTCGTCCTCAGCTGAAAAGATGTTGGGCGTGGGGAGAAGGTCAGTTATGGAGGCTATCAGGAAAAGCACAGTAAACAAGGGTATGGTGGTTGTGTGGATTTAGGTCATTGCCTTCGCTATTGATAAGCGTTTCTAGAGAGGGAGATACACTTATAAATGGAGATTTCCCTAATAAATGTAAATTTCTCTTACAAAAAGGTAACTTCTCCTCAGTTTTCAGAGCTTGACCTGTGTTTCTTAAGAAAAACCAACCAGCTCACTGCTGATAGAGTTCAAGAGGTGGATGATAGATTTAAGAAAACTAACCACAGCTTCCCTGATGCCCAGTCTAAGCAGACAGCAGAGTATTAGAGCCACCTGTGCCTTCCAGAACAGTCTTTTTCCAGTGACAACTCCAAGTCTATGGATCCTGCCCTGTAGAGACCCAGCTGAGTCACAAGGTTCCTGTGAGGACAATGTCTTATTCCTCTGTTCTGTCCCATTGGGATTCTCCACTGAAAGGCAGTGGACAGCAAAATAGCCAAGCAGGTCAAAGAAACTCCACCAGCAGTATTGAGCCCAGGCTGCTATGGGAGACAGTGGAGAAGCTGGTGCCCAGGCCTGGTAGTGGCAGTTCCTTGGGGTCCAGCAACTCAGGATCCCAGTCTGTGTTCCACCCTGGGTCTCAGAATGGCCCGGGGGAGTGCTTCAGAGTGAGATTGTCATCCAAATCTGAAGGCTCTCCACCTCAGTGCCTCGGAAATGCAGTGAAAAAAACTTGAAGAGAAGAAAGAACTTTTTAGACCTCTCAAGCCTGCTGATTCGACTGCATTGGCCATAGAGCTTTCAGCAGTGGAAGATGGGTGACCCCCACACAAAGTGACAGATGACTGCTCATCCAGTGAGGAGTCAGGGACAACAGATGAGGAAGATGATGGTGTAGAACAAGAAGGGGCCGAGGAACCCACCTCTGGACCTGAGGACACCAGAGCAGCAACATCTCTGAATTTGAGCAATGGTGAAACAGAATCCGTGAAAACTATGATTGTCCATGATGATGTAGAAAGTGAACCAGCCATGACTTCAGCCAAGGAGGGCACTCTTATCATCCACCAGGCTCAGTCTGCTAGTAACACGCTCCAGAAACACAAATCTTCCTCCCCTTTATACCTTTTATAGACCCCAGATTATTATAGATTTCTCCATCTAGTGGGACAACAGTGACTTCTGTGGTGGGATTTTCCTGTGATGGAATAAGACCAGAAGCCATAAAGCAAGATTCTACCCGGAAGGGTTCAGCGGTCAGTGTGAATCCCATGAACACTAGACCACAGAGTGACACCCCAGAGATTCGTAAATATAAGAAGAAATTTAACCCTGAGATTCTGTGTGCTGCTTTAAGGGGAGTGAATTTGTTAATGGGGACAGAGAGTGGCCTGATGCTGCTCAACAGAAGTGGCCAAGGGAAGGTATATCCTCTGATTAACCGAAGATGATTTCAGCAAATGGATGCCCTTGAAGGCTTGAATGTCTTGCTGACAATATCTGGCAAAAAGGATAAATTATGTGTCTACTCTTGGTCCTGGCTAAGAAATAAAATACTTCACAATGATCCAGAAGTTGAGAAGAAGCAGGGATGGACAACTGTGGGAGACTTGGAAGGATGTGTACTCTATAAAGTTGTAAAATATAAAAGAATCAAATTTCTGGTAACTGCAGAGTTCTGTGAAGGTCTATGCATGGGCACCCAAGCTATATCACAAGTTTATAGGCTTTAAGTCATTTGGAGAATTGGTACATAAGCCATTACTGGTGGATCTCATTGTTGAGGAAGGCCAGAGGTTGAAAGTGATCTATTGATCCTGTGCTGGATTCCATGCTGTTGATGTGGATTCAGGATTGGTCTATGACATTTATCTATCAACACACATAAGAAAGAACCCGCACTCTGTGATCCAGTATAGCATCAAACCCCATGCAATCATCATCCTCCTCAACACAGATGGCATGGAGCTTCTGGTGTGCTATGAAGATGAAGGGGTTTATGTGAATACCTATGGAAGTATCCCCAAGGATGTGGTTCTGAAGTGGGGAGAGGTGCCAACATCTGTAGTATATATGCAATCCAGTCAGACGTTGGGCTGGGGAGAAAAGGCCATAGAGCTCCATTCTCTGGAAACTGATCACTTGGATGGTGTGTTTATGCACAAAAGGGCTCAAAGACTAAAATTCTTATGTGAACACAAGGGCAAGGTCTTCTTTGCTTCTCTTGCATCCTGTAGAAACAGTCAGGTTTATTTCATGATGTTAGGCAGGGCTTCTCTTCTGAGCTGGTAGAAGCAGTGTAATGATTGTTGGGCCCCGGATTTTTCAAGATCCTGAGAACTTGGAATTCCTTGCATCTTGGAGTCCAGTGCTGCACTGGTGTAGTCCACACAGCTGTGTGTGTGTGTGTGTGTGTGTGTGTGTGTGTGTGTGTGTGTGTGTGCGCGCGCGCATGCAGGCACCACATGTAGGGAGTTTTGTTTTGTTTTCATTTCCTTTATGCACCTCTTACCAGTTTATCCCCCTTCTTGTCCCTACTCAAAAATAAATCAAGGCTGCAGTGCAGCTGGTGCTATTCACATTCTTAAAAAAAGGAAAAAAAAAAAGAATAACCAGCTCAAGATAATCCCTGTGACAAAGAGGCGTATTTCAGGATGGCAAATTGCTCCTTTCCACCCTCATGGTGATGATGTAACTATTACCCTCACTAGTATAAGGAGTTGGCAGACTGGGTTTATATTCAGACTTTGTTATTTATTATGACCTTATATATTATTCACCTTGTGGAGCCTTGTCTCCCTCATCTGTAAAGTGGGGATGATAATAGAACACATGCCATTGAGTTATTTTAGGATCCAAAGAGGTAATATGTGTAAGATACCTACTACCTGGTAGGAACTCAGTAAATAGTGTTTCCCCTGCCAGTTAGAGATGAGGTATGGAGTAAGGTTAGTTAACAGTTGCCTTAGAACTGAGGGTGGTGATGGGGAACTCACTTCAAATTACTGATTTCCTGAACTGATCAAAATCATCCCCTTTGCCTATCTGCCTTTCAGTAAGTTTCCCCCAAATAAACTAATTTCATCTTCAAATAATGTAAGTCTATTAAGATGACATTCTCCAATAATTTATTTACTAAAAGGTGTTACAGTGAAAGAGAAGAAATATTTAAAAGGCAGGGTAGATATTTTGTATTAGTAGGGATCAATTTGTACATTGATCCAGGGGCTCTTTACAAGTGTGCATTGTATGCACACCTACATATAGCCATACAACACAACACCTCTCTTCCTCCCCCAACCCTCGCCCAGAGGAGTAACCGTCTGGGTGATCTACAGCAATAGCACCTCTTGATCCCCAGTCTGCTTATCTTAACCCTGGAGAGTCTGCTTGCTGGCTCTGAAGGAATAGAGCAATGGTAGCGTACGCAGAACTCATCTTTGTGGAACACATTTTCTAGGAGAGAGAATTAAAATCACAAAAGAGCCATTTTAGAGCAAATTATAGTCTTATACATCCCAAATCATATATTTAAGTGGAGAAGAACTTAGAGGAATGGAGCAATCAAAGGGAGAATGACTAATGAGGGCATTTGAGATGATCATGTTGGACTGTACAGATTACAAAGCACTTTGTCCAAACATAATTTCATCTTTACAAGAATGCTGCAAGGTACATATTATGAGTCTCACTTTAAACATTCAGAAGCTGGGGCTCAGGGAAGCTAAAGGACTTGCTCTAAGGCTCATAGCTAAGAAGTGTCAGGGCTGAAGTTTGAGCCCAAGTCTGTGCGACCTCAAATTCTGTCCAACTTCCTTTGGCAGCTCTGGAATGCTGGACACAATGGTGAAAATTGGGGAATGGGAAAAATAGGAGGCTGTTCCAGGCATTATCCCTAGGGGACCACTTAGGAGAATAGTGACTTGGGGAGAGGTAGGCTCTGGAGATGCTAGTACCAATCCGGTTGTCAAGGATGGCTGAGATGCCGTGGGGCCTGGAGGAAGTGATGCGGTTGGGTCTTGACCTAAGGTTTCCCATTTCAGACAGGGAGTTGGTAGCGGGTTTCTCCTGTGAGCCTATGGACTAGCTTTGGTTAGAGTAATCTTGAAAATTAGTTTCTTAAACTTTGGTCACAACCTGTGACCAAGAAGGGAAACCTGGCTTTAGATAAGATCATCTCAGCTGTTAAGTTAAACAAGGAGAGACATTTAAGATTATATTTACTGCCACAACAGTTCAAAACAACACCTTAGTTTATACTGCATTGATGTATGAAAGGACAGTATTCATTGGATATCTTTTTCATATTTACAGTTTCATGTACATAGCAAGTATAAGTAGATGGGTTTTTTGAGCCAAGAACAACCTTCCATTAAAGTAATTCAGCAACATTGAGTGCTTTACCAATGAATATCAAACCTTGGCAAAGATGTAAAATAGAGAGAGAGCAAGAAACATTAAGGGCTCGATTTAAGAGTAACATTTTGAGGTTTTACATAATGAGACAGGTACTTTTCTTAGTAAAATTAGAAGGTGTTCTTTCCATGTAAATACAGCTAACAAAGTGTTCTTTGATCATTTTCTTTCTTTCTGAAAATTAACTGATGCGATTTAGAAAGGGAAAGTTCTGTTTCTGTCTGTTCCTAACCAAAGGGCAGCAATGTTTGTGGTTGCAAACCCTCCATTACGTCTCCTGTCCTGAGCCTGAATTCATTATTTACATGTACAGACTAGTTAGGTATGAAATACTCTTTAATGCTTTTCTTTTTTAGCATGTATGTGCTTATTTTGTTTTGCATTCTGATTACAAGTCAGAAGTTTGCCATCTATATTGATGTCTAGAGAAGCATGAAGTATAAATTCATGGAAGAATCTGGAAAACTATTACGTTCTTGATATCCAAGCAGTGGATTTAAAGCAAATCCTCATCACCTCATAGTGTTTTGTTGTCAAAGTCAGTGTCTTGTTCAGTAAAACTCATTGCACCCTTTGATACAGCACTGTCCAATAGAACCTTTTGTGATGACAATGATGCTCTTTAATCTGCCGCTATAGCCACATGTAGCTACCACACGTGAAATGAGGCTGTTGTGACTGAAGAAATAAATGTGAAATTTCCTTTAATTTTGGTTTTAATGTAGCCACATGTGGTGAATGGCTGCCATATTGGACAGTGCAGCAATATACTTGTTCACATGCTGTTTATCTCAGGTATAAAGATATTTACTGTTTAGAAGCCAATATAGTGACATTTAATTGCTTTTAAGGAACAGATAGAAGCCTCAGTTTGTTTTTGAAAATAATTGTGTCAAGCCAAGCAGACCTGAGGTGAGGGAGGAATGTGCAAATATTTCAATTGAGCTGGTTGGTCAGATTGTTTATTCCTTTATTCACTCAGCAAATGTTCATGGAGCACCTAATATGTGCTCTGCATTGTGCTAGGTGCTGGGGGTACAAGAGGTTCAGTGCATGTGCACTGCCTTCAAGAAATTCACCAAGTAGAAAAGGTGGACAGAAAGTAACAAACTTTCATACCGAAGAGAGTGGAGAAAGAGTGAAGAGTCAAAGATGACTTGGAGGTTGTCGTCTGGAGTGACTGGGTGGAGGGTGGCACTCATCACCAATAGAGGAGGCACTGAAGAAGGAGGAGAATGAGGAAGAGGAAGGAGGGGTCACATTGGACCATCTGGAGTTAGGCATCCAGACTAACATTAGTCAGTCATCCCAAGAGACTGCATGTCCTGAAGGCAGTTGGATATTTGGGTCTGCAGCCCGGGGAGAAGTCTTGAGATAGAGATGTCAGAGGTGCCCCTAGTTGAAGCCAAGGGACAAAATGCAGTCTGCAAGGAGATGATATAAAGAAAGAACAGAAAAGTGAAGAACAACCTTGAAGAAGTACCAACACTTAGTAAGAAAACATTATGTTAGACTAAAACTGGCTTGTAGTCAAACACTGAAAAAAATTAAAAATATAGATGATAATCTTTCAGGAATTTTATTTTTAAATGATGTCAGGGCAAATTTGTAAGTAACGCTGTTTATGTTATTTGATGCTGAAAGTTGAACCATTAAGAAATACGTAGTAGACATTTTATAGCCCCATCATATACACAAATGACTGAATTTACTCATTAAGTAGTTGTTTTATGCAATTTAAATCACTACTTCCTAAATGTTATATATTTTGATAACCAAAATATATTTTTTCAAAGCCTTCTTGGTTTTCTACCATTAAAAATAAATGATGTAAGGGGCACCTGGGTGGCTCAGTCTCACGATTTTGGCTTGGGTCATGATCTTGGCATCATGAGATTGAGCCCTACATCAGGTCCCAGGGCCGTGGGGAGTGTGCTTGAAATTCTCTCCCTCTCTGCCCCCACCCCCCCCTCCCAAATAAATAAATCTTTAAAAAATGATGTAAGTAAAATTGATGTTTTGGCTGGGTCCTGTGAAATATCGAATGGAAAATTTCTCACGATCATATCAGTATTGACTTTTTGAAACCTTTCAGAGTAATCCAGTTATTCTGTTTTGTGTTTTCTGAATGAATTGGGAGGGTTTCACAGATACCATTTTGTCACTGTGTTGCAGTTCTAAGGACTTGCTTTTTATCATATCTGTTATGAGACTCCAGTTTCTCATTTTGTGGAGTGAGGGGGCTTTTCACTGTTTGGCCTTGGCCTGCAAAAGAAAAACTCCTGAAAACAAAATACATTTCCATAACAGATCTTCAGGAATATTTTAAGGCTTAAAAAGTAATTCCAGTATTAAAACCAAGATTCTCATTCATTCATATTCTCTCCCCCCAAGTTCTCTCTCACCTTCCACTCATTTGGTGAAAAGAAGAAGCTAGTACTTAGACTCCAGAGCCAGGAAGCTGGGTTCTCACCTTGGGCAACAAAATTCTAATTTTGATAGAAATGAATTGTTAATGAGCCAAAGAATAGAGAGTTTTTCTAATAACAGGAAACAAAATTAAATTTGGCCTGAAGGCATTTTTTTTTTTTTTGTAAATGCAGTTGGTTTAAAAATTAAGAAGATTCACTCATATGCCTTGGTTTTTTTTTTGTTTTTTTTTTTTTAAGCTTGCTCTGCTCACCACTTTTAACCAGAGGCATTGAGACCTGTGGCAAACTTCATTCTAATGAGGGTCCAGATGATTTACTTTATAGACATGGTGTAGAACAACTTTCTCTGTCAGAATAGCAGCACCTCCAAGATTGATGTGATGTATTAAGAAAAATAAATATTTGTTTTTTTTAAAGATTTTATTTATCTGAGAGAGAGAGAGACAGAGATAGTGACAGAGAGCATAAGCAGGGAGGAGAGGGAGAAGCAGCGCCTGGCGACGTGGGGCTCGATCCCAGGACCCCGGGATCATGACCTGAGCTGAAGACAGACGCTTAATGACTGAGCCACCCAGGCACCCCTCAAATATTTGTTCTTATTTAAACCTTATTTTTACTGTACAATAGAAAATTTAGATTTAAATGGCAAGTGAGATGAGCTTACCATTTCTCTTTTCATCTCTTTATAGAAGCCAGGACCAGAGAAAATTTTCTAGAATGGAATTGCTGCATCCTGAATCTGCTGATGCTGCCTCAGATGTATGTACATAAGAGAGTCATAGGGTAAACGGATGGATCCATCCGTTTAAACTTCAGTTAACGTGTGTTGCCAACAGAAAAAGGTTTTAATCTGGAGAAGTATCCCATCTGGGCATAGCACTTGAGCTGTGTTCCACAGCTGCCATTTTGTAACCATTTCTTATTGGGAGCGGGCAACAGCCATGCTTGTGTTGGGGAGCAAAAATGTCCTGACCCTTTCAAGGTCCTTCTAGCCTGACTAAGAATCAAATCGACATGAGACAGATTAATGGGAGAAAATCAAATTTAATAGCATACATGGAGGGAACCCACACAGGCATGGAAATTTTAAAGAAGTCAAGCAGAATGAGGTATGTATGTCATTCTGAACGAGGGAAAGGGAGGTAGGGGTCTGGGATTTCAAAGGGAAGGAACGCAATCCTCAAGAAGAATGAGAAAGAGTAAATGTTTGGTAAACAAATGTTTGCGGGGCCACTCAGAAACAATGGGACACAGGACTTTGATCAAACAGGCATTGCTAAGTTCCTCCCTGTCCACCATCCCTAGTTCATGGTATAATGGTATATGGTGATGGCTCTCTTCCTGGAGCAGGGCCTCGATCTAAATTCTTTTAGGCAGTTGTTGGGCAGGCAAAGAGTTTTTCCTGAATCTGCTGGGTTTTGATTGCTTTTTTAACTCAAAATAATCTTCATGCCAAAGTGGCCTATCTTGGGGCAGCCTGCTCTTGGCCCCCAGCACTTGGAATTGTCCTTGTAGCACGTTTTTAAAAATTAAGCTGAGCTCTATGCCATTGTTCAAGATCTTTTGACTTGTGAGTACATTTCAAAAAGAAAGTTTATTGATATGCCTGCTACAGTAGGCTAATGTGGGGTAGACTCATGAGCTGGCACCATCCCTTCATGGGCAGAACCCAGCCCCTAATTAGCCTAGATTGTCCCCATCCTTTTCCTAAGCCACTGAATGTATCATCAATTTATCCATTCACCAGACATCACTAGAGAGAATCTTAGAGGGATGCACATTAATAGAAATATGAAATCTGGATCTGCGTTCAGCGATCTGAAACTCCAGTCTGGGAAAGAAGATCAAAGTGCAAGAAGAAAGGCATAGAACAGAAAAAGCCTCCCAGAAAGCCTTCCCTGTGGATGGTGTTCCACCTTACCTGCCACTCCCTGGGTGCCTGTGACCCAGCTGCCGTGGTGGTGGTCCTGCAGAGAGAAAGATGGCCCTAGACGTCAAAAGATAAGGGTCAATTCCTGATTCGGCCATTTACCAGTTTTGTGACCTAGGAAAAGTTATTTGCTGATGGAGAGCCTCTGTTTCCCGTCGGTAAAAGGGGAGTGGTCATCTGCCAGGCTCTCTCATCTGGATGTAACCTCATTTATCGGTGCATTTTCTGTGTCCCTGCAATAGAACAAAGCTTCTGTGAGGACAGGGGCTGTCTTGTTCATCGGCCTATCCCCAAATATCTTGGACAAGGTTTGCCACACACATTAGGTGCTCATAAATATTAGATGCACAGAGGACTATTGTATGTTACAACACTGTGTTATTTTTATAGCACTCTTCAAATGTAAGATGAGAGATCCCAAGAACAGTATAGATAGGCTAGGTGGGTGGACTCGCACTTTGGTTTTCAGGCCTGCATGTGATTTTGTCTGAAAGGATTTGCGTGTTTCTGGGCCTGTGCAGACAGCAGGGGTTTATACTATTTAAGCTCTCCTCTAACATAAGAGATACACCTATGTTTTAAATACAAAGTGCTGATTTTGTATTGCATTTTCCAACTATTGCTCATTGTAGGGGAGCAGAATTTACCACCCTAAAATATGTCTCTGGAGTAAAGATTATTTTAAGCTGAATATTTTTAAGAAAGTGCAAACACAGGAGAAGCTCAAAAGACTGAGTAGAAGTTAAACTTTTGTGAGAGACATTTAAATTTATAAGGGCAATCTCCCTTTGTTAAGGGTGTCTCCCTCTCTGTGTCAGAAAGAGGAGGAAGACTTACCCTTATTAATCCGCTTCTCCTTGCCACCTCCCATAACTGACTCCCCCAGTCCCAGTATCTTCTTCTGTCTTTAGCTGGAGATGGTATTTAAGGTGATGGCTTCGGCCACCTTGGGGAGTCTCTTAGATTTCCTGGATCTCTCCCATGATACAGGAGGTATCCATGTTTGATTTTCTCCTGTTAATCTGTCTGATGTAAATTTACTTCTTAGACCAGTCAGAAGAAACTTCAAGGGTAACAAGCTACTTGTTTGTAGATGAAACTTCCTGAAGACAGTACATCTGCTTAGCCTAACATTCTGTTCAAGAAAGTATGAAATGGATGAAATTAGGTAGAAAAAGGCTAATTTAAACAGAGCAGTGTTCTGTTTACACACAAACTAATTGCAGTTATGCTAGGAAAAGAGGCCAAGACATCCATAGAACTCTGGCCATCAGTCTAGCATCTATGCTGCTGACAGCCTGACTTCATCAGTCAACAAATAGTCACTTAGGATCTGTAGTGTGTAATGTGTGAACAATCCAGAGTCCTTCAATTTAGTGTGTCTTGAGGAAAGCGGGACTTAGAAATTCTCACTTCATAAACGTATAAAACCTAAGTAATTATAACATGTAAAGGAACTTTTTTTTAAAGACACCCATAGTCCCACCACTATGGCGCAATTGCTATTTAATTTTGCTTCTTCCCATTCTGTCTCAGTCTACCAATTTTAATCATTTCAGTAACTGTATAATATTTCATGGAATTGAGAAATTTCTGCTTCTAATCAAGGTGGAGTGACTAGGACCAGATTTAACTTTCCTGCCCCTGACGACAAAATGTATGAAATAATAGTTTTCAAGAAAACGGTTGGTCATAGGGCAACAAGGGACCAGGGACTCTTAAGAGATGGGAAACAATCAGATGAGCCCTACAGTTGCCACAGCTTTTACTACATAGCGAGTTTCCAGGTTGTAAATCTGCTCCCCTTCACTGGTATCTTTTTGCTTCTGAAATAGTTTCTTCGCTTTGTTTTTGTTCCAAGCCAGTTACCATTGGCACACATGATTCTGTCATTTTAAGTTTATTTAAGCTTAGTGAATTTATGTTGATAGGCTAAATAAAATATATGAACACACAAAAATGGACATCTTATTCAATACCCGAGTATACACGTTTCTATCGAAACTCATCCAGGAAGCAAGGAGCTATAGATTAAGTTGATATATGACTATGATAAAAAGCAGAAGGAATATCTTTCTCAATAATGAAAAGATTGGCACATCCCCAGCAACATACCGCTTATTTTCAGGAGTACAAAACACAGTGCACTTGAACAGGGAGGTTGTGCAGTTTCCTGAAGTTAAAATGCTGGGATTTGATCTGGGCCAGTGTGTTCCGACAAACAGGTTCCTTGTAGAAAAATTGGCATGGGTCTGTGTCTTAATCCAGTCTGAAAACAAAACAAAACAAAACAAAACACAGCCCAAGCACTAAAATTTTTAGCAGAGATGTAAAAGATTCCAGTGCTAAACCAGGTACTTATATTTCATATGAGCAGGGAGCTGCAGACTTTTCAAAAGGGATCCAGTCGTTAAGGAAGTAGAAGTGGATCACTAAACTCACAATATGATGTGTACAATTTAAAGCAGCAGGTGGCTTCAGTTGAGGCACCGGGGTTAGGGAAGAGAGCGCTGGGTTTGAAGTCCTTGGACTCTCTCTCGCTCTGCTCCTGCACTGCTGTGTGACCTTGTCTTCTTTGACACTATCAAAGGGGGAGATTGCACTAGAAGCTCTCCAGGGCCATTTCCATCTCTGTGCTACTATAGTAAAGATGTTTTTGGTAATAATACTTCCAACTTTAACCTGCATTGAAGACATGAAGTGGCCATTAAGCAGCCTCCATCTGGCCTTTCCTTGCTCTCGGCGCGGGCTGCATGTGCAGGCCCTCTGGTGGCGGTGCCCTTCTCCCACGGCCGGGTCAGCATCTTACCAACACCTGGGAAAGGCGTGTATTTTTTTTTTTTTTTTGGTGCCACGGCCTTTGAGTGGCACACAATTTTCTTATGCTTATGCTATCAGCGCATCTGTATTGTGTTTATTTTCTCAGTTTTGCCAGAGTATAGCATGTGGCACCCATAATCTCTGCTTGTTATTACCTTCCAGTAATATTTTTCAAGGACATGTTTCATGATGGTTTTGTTTAGGTTTTCAGTTGATAGAAGCAGTGTTGGGAATTGTGATGTGACATGCATCCAAGTTTGTGTTCTGCCCGTGTTTCCTGTTGTTTATATATCTGTCTCCAAATTGAAATGTCATCTTCTCCTCTTTTGGAAATTCCCAGGATCAAGCTGATATTCTAACGGTCGAGCCGTATGGCCCCCAAGAATCTGTTCATGTAAATGGGATAGAGTCTGATATATCTTATGATTCCAGCACATCGTCCCTGGAAAGCTCACCAGCATCGCCAGGTAGGTACATGTGGACATGTGGTTAGGGATTGTCGGAAGAAAAACGGTGGCCCACAGGGTAGTTCTTGTTTTTTCAGAGGATGAGAATGTTCTGTTCATAATGGTGTGAAATCACAAGAGTGAACTTTCTTCATCCTCTGTAAGTTTTTTGAGATGATTTGAGAGCGAGGAAAGTAAATATCTCATCAATGGTTCAAGTGCTTCGGAATGGTATTATTCTGTCCCATTAAAATTTAATCTTCTAAAGATTGGTGCTAGATCTCAGCCCTTGGAGGAGTAGCCTCTTATCTCTTTGTCCTCATGCAGTCTTCACTGCTGTGCCATAGTGGTTGCAGTCCAAAGAAACCCCTTGTCTTTAAAAGAACCGTACTATAAGAAGAATTTTTGGTAAAGGCCAAAAAGGGTAGTATCTCAGAAACAGTGGTACTTATTACATGATCTTCAATATTAAGGACATGTCATAAATATAATTGTATAAAAAACACAAAACTTGAAGCGGTGCCGGATGCGTAATGCAGACCCTGTCCTCTGATTCGCTGACCTTAGCATAGAGTCTTTGTATTGTGGAATCTTCATATATGGAACTAATACCTCTATTTTTTTTTAATATTCTAGCTAACAACTCTTACATTATTGTTGTCAGTCTCAAACTTTGTTTAAAAAATCTTTTCAAAACAATTGATTTGGGGAGGGGGAATCCATGAACCCATGATTGTGATTTCTGAAACATAGAAGAACAAACTTAATTTTGAATTTGCACACAGTAAACTTCACTCCTTGGGATGTACATTTCTGTGGGTTTGACAAAGGCAAAGAGTCCTGTATCTGCCACCACAGTACCAGGCAGAACAATTCTGTCATCCCCAGATTCCTTTGTGTTGTCTCTTTGAACTCCAACTCTGTCCCTCATCCTCTGGCAACCATTGGTCTGTATTCCGTCTCTGGTTTCCTTTTTCCAGAATGTCATGTAAGTGGAATCACATAGTCTCTCATTTTTTGGTCTGGCTTGTCGTTAACAAAATGCATTCAAGATTCATCCATGTTGTGTGAATCAGCGGTTCAGTCCTCTTTCCTTGCTTAGTAGTACTGCACCTTATGCATGTACCAGTTATTTGCTTAAAAACCAATTGATCTGCAGAAGGACATCTGGGTTGTTTCGGTGTTTTTTTCAGGGATTATATATAAAGCTGCTATAACCATTTGCATAGAGGTTTTTTTATGTGGGTACAAACGTTTAATTGACTTGGTTTAAATTCCTGGGAGCGGGACAACTGGGTCATATGGGAAGCGTGTGTGAAAGAAACTGCCAAACTGTTTTCCAAAATGACTCTGCCCTTTTGCGTTCTTCAAATAATGTTCTCCACGTTGCTTTTTTTGAAGGAGAGTCATTTCTCAACACCTCCACCAGCACTTTAAGCACTCCAGAGATCCCCACATTCTGGGGAACCTACTTTTTTGGAAGTGATTTATGATTAGGTTTGATTTGGTATTATCAGTTGGAAGGTACCAAATTTCCAGAAGCACGGCCAGAAGAATTTTATAATAAAAAAACACTCAACACGAATGGTTTGGGTACCTACCCACTTGTGCTTGGGTGGGTGGAGGTAAAGTCAGACACTCCTTCCTTTTTCTTTATTTTCAAACATAAACACAATTTTAAGGAATGTTCTGAATTACTCTTGGTACCTGGCATATCTAATCCTTAACATGGAATAAAACTGGACGCTCCTGTTTTTGTGACTTCAAAAGGAAATAAAGAGAAATCTGCAAATCTCTTTGATAATGTTGGTACTTCTGCCTTCTTGGTCATGCATTCCACTGTGCTTTCTTCAGCTACATCATCTTCGCAGAGCTTTGATTTCAAACTGGACGGGGAGCAGGTGTATGATGTGGATGAAGTGCAACAAATGGATGAGATGGAAGAGGTAGACCAGATGGGCGAGATGGGCAAGGTGGAACAAAGAGATGAAGAGGACGAGGTGGAGCAGGTGGAGCAGGTGGAGGAAGTAGAGGAGGAGGCCCGCTCACCTTCCAATGCGGCTGCTGGCATCAGTGATGAGGTACCTCTGGGAGTCTTGCTCCACATATTTGTCTGGACCACTAACCCTGCAAAGGCCTGAATTTCCACTCTTGTGTTCAGGTTCACTTTGCAGAAAGCATCCTATTTTTATCACTATTTCTGTCATACTGGATTTTCAGATGCAGCTGAGAATCCAGTGGACCCTAGCAAACAGGGAGGTTGGAGGTTCTTTAAGTAAGACGAAATCTCGGTTCTCCTCTTAATGTAAAATATGCAAAGACATTTTGGGTTGGAGAGGAAGTTTGGGCCAAATAGGAAGCTTATCTACTAAGGAAAAGCAGTATTTTTTAAGAGCTGTGTTCCTTATCACCTGGGAGGGGATGCTAACCATCTCAGGGGAAGATGACTCTCCTGCCTACCACACCAACACCTCCCCACCACGAGCTAGGTTTCTCCAAATGGAATGTTTATTAGATAGAAGCATGCCTTTCAGAATGTTAATTGTATCCAACCTTCAAATGGCAGCACCGGTGTATGGTCCGAGGCCAAATCAGTGCAGTTGGATTTACTACTCTGTTGCTCTTCTATCCTCAAATTTGTGTACATAATCACAGATTTGGGCAATCATCTTTTATAATAGCAGGATTATTAAAATCAGGATTGGCAGGCAAGATAATGAGTTTATGGTCTGTTACGTGGAATCGTGCTCATTAATTACAAAGCCTAAGATGAGTCACTCCCTCTTCTGAGAAGAACTGAGGGCTAGAAGACAGTTGTTTGAGTTTGGCCCCGGCATTGACCTTGGCACATCCCTGAGTCTCAGTTTCTCCATCTTGAATTGGACTGCCTGCCTTGTGGGGATTTCTAGACTGCTGTGAAAATTTTTTGAACAATTAAAAAAAAAATTCTGTAGAAATCCATGTTGTTCTTAGTTATGTCTTTATTATGCCAAAAAGCTGTGGTTCCCCTTTAACGTTGACAAGCTTCTCTTCTGCTTGGAATGAAGTCATAACTAAACTTTAAATAAAACTTTTGTTTAAAATAGTCAGAATAGGGGCGCCTGGGTGGCTCAGTCGTTAAGCGTCTGCCTTTGGCACAGGTCATGATCTCAGGGTCCTGGGATCGAGCCCCACATTGGGCTTCCTGCTCGCCGGGAGCCTGCTTCTCCCTCTCCTCCCTGCTCATGCTCTCTCTCGCTCTCTCTCAAATAAATAAATAAAATCTTAAAAAAAATAAAAAATAGAATAGAATAACCAGCAATAAGTGTGGTAGCATATTGGGCTTATTTTTGACTGCCATGGATTGACAGACTGGAGTGTATCCAGAAGCTGGAGACCAGGATGGAGAGAGGCTGGGAAATGTCATGTTGTCAGTAGTGGAAGGTAGTCACAGTGGAAGGCACTGGAGAAGGGAGACTGGCAAGGGACAGGACAGCCTTCTCCAAGTAGCTGCACAGCCGCCATGCTCCCGGAGTGGAAGA
Source organism: Callorhinus ursinus (assembly GCF_003265705.2). NCBI lineage: Eukaryota > Metazoa > Chordata > Mammalia > Carnivora > Otariidae > Callorhinus > Callorhinus ursinus. The sequence goes on from NW_027397146.1 coordinate 1,325,594, forward strand.
CGAGCCTCCAGTGGATCGAACTAGGGAGGAAACCTAGCAGCTGAGGGCAGGCAGCTTTCCACTCCCCGCAAGAAAGCCTTGCTCTGATGGCTTAGGTCCCTTCTTTAGGTGGTGGGCTTCCTCCCCTCCAACGGAAAGGTCTGAGGCAGGCTTGGTAGCTCATCTGCCAGGGACGGCAGAGAAAAGATCCCTGCTTGGAGAATGGGGATGTGGATGTGATAACCTGTAGGGTTTGTGGCTTTCAGTCCCGAGTTTAGAGCTTTTATTTTTTTCTTTTGGTTTTTTTTTTTTTTTTTTGGCTTAATGAGTGCCTACCTTCTTATAGGAACATCTGTATACTTTATAGCAAAAGAAGGACAATTGGACAATTTTCAGTGGCTTAAAAATATATATATAATTTTTTATTCCAAGTGTGAAAAACAGCTTGCATGTTTTTTGCTCTCTCTCTTTTTAATAACTCAGCTCTGCAGTTCCATTAGCCATAAAGGGTTGAAGGCCACAGTATATGATAGAATAGACTCTTGTTTTTGTTCTCTAGCAGTCGTATGTATATGTGCCTTCTCATCGTTAATACTGGGACTGTGGCTCTCTCATCTTGTTGATACACACAGTGCCAACCCAGATCAAGGCGAAGAATAGCTTCCGCAGATAGTTCTTTTCCAAGAACCCTGCCTCTTTCCTCCGCCCTCAGCCGTTCAGTTGAGAAGCCGTGTTTACTTTCTTAATTTCTCTCAAATGTGTCCCTTCCTTTCTGTGTCTCCTGCCTCTGGTCTGTTTCAGGCCACTCTCATCCCTACGAAAACTGTGTATGGGACAGTACTTATTTTTGAGGACATTGTGAAGGTCAGATCTGTGAATCTCTTTGCAGTGCTTAGAAGAGTGCCTGGAACAAAGGAAGTGTCATTTGAGCATTCTTCTTCTTACTGCCTTGCTAATGGGGGCATCTGATAGATGCTTCCCACATGCCTTGTCTGTGATATGACCCGCTGCACTTTGACTCTTCCACTAAGGATTTGGGGCAGGTCGCTTCACACTTTGGGGCCAATTCCACAGCTTTATGTTTTGAGGACAAAATCAGACTGCATGATTCCCATGATCCATTTCTGATCTTGAATTCCTGGATTTTCTAGCCATTGCTTCAGACATTCTAGTGATGAGTGAAATTGGGAGTGGAGGAATGATTCTCATTTCTCAGTCTTTCCAAACTTGGCCATAAGACAGTCTGGTAGGATTTGGAGAACCTGGTGTCCCTATCTATGAACCACAAGCCATTCCTCTCCCCAGCCACAACCACCGCCCTTGATTACATCATACATCCGCAAGCGGGAGCTGGAGCTGATGAAAAAGTTTAAGGAGCAACTGGAAGAGAAGACGCAGATGATGCAGGCTAACATCAGAAGCCAGCAGGACGCACTGGAAATGATGAAGGAACAGCTTCAGAGAATGCAGGATTCCAGCTTTCAGGTCAGAGGCCAGTTCCACGTAAGTCAGTGGCAGAAGGGAGAGGAGAAAAGGGACCTTGATAGTTTTCAAGCAGTTAGTCACCAGGGCCTGCTAGGAGGGACATTTGGAGCGGTCTTCAGTGGGGACTTAGGGCTGTGCTCTTTGTCTGCTGGCTGTGGTGGCTGAGGTGGGCCCAGCTAGGCTCTGGCAGTGGCAGATGGGACTCCTGTATAGCGGGCGGCCTGTCCCGCTCCATGCCCAGCATGTCTTGTGCCCTGAGGAAAGGCGCGGCCTCTGAATAAGACCTCTGTGATACTGTGTCTTTCCAGATGCAGCCACGCGTCTCACACCACCTCGACCGTCCTGAGTCCCAGTCATTGGAGCCAGTGCCCAAGAAACAACGCACTGAGCAAATGAAGGAGTCCCTCTCAGACCTCCCGGAGATCAACCTCTCCAGTGGTTCATGTTCATCGCTCTCTTTCAAATTCTCTGAGGAGTTTGAGGAGCCTTGTGATGTCTCCAGCCAGGTATGGAAAGCCTGTTTCAACCGGGGAGCTGAAAGATTTCATTTTCATAAACCTTGGGGCCCACCCGGTTCTCCTGAGGGGGTGGTGGCTATTCAGTTGGCTGCAATTCACTTGCCTGAGAGAAAAATGCTTGGCAAGCTAGACCCAGATGCTCGTGCCCAGGAGTGTGTGTTCGCATGTGTGTTCTGGATTGCAGCCAGGAGCCGGGCTGCGACTCGTGCCCCGATCAACACGTAGACATCACCCAGACCACGCCTGGAGGCGCAGGGCCACTGTCATCTTCTGCTCTGGGAGAATGGAGCAGGGGTGTTCAGTCCGGTTCTGGGGGACTCTTGCGGGCACTGAGGTCCTCTTGTCTCTCCTTCTGAAGCCACTGCTGCAGGGGGAGGACCCGTTCCTGCCGCAGGCGTTGCTGCAGGTGCAGGACCAGCACGTGGGGCAGCCTCTCCTGCGGGAGCTGCAGACACGGAAGTGGCCACAGCCACCTAATGCCGCAGCGGGAAGCCAGGCGCTGCCGATATGCCTGCTGGGCCGGGCCACCGTAGCTGTGCCCCTCTGTGAGGACCCTGGGACGTTCATGCAGACCCAGCCCACCCAGCCCATCGCTGTTCCTGTCCAGTTAGTAGCTGGACAACATGCCTCTGGCTACTATCAAGATGAAACCCTGGGGGACAACAAAGATGACCGTCCTAGGTAAGAAGCTCATGGAATGGTGATAAGGGCTGAGGTCCCTGCTTTCCCCTTATGGCCAGACAGTGTACCCGCGACCCTGAGTGACTTGTCCACAGGGCACCAAACCCCTCATCAAAACCAATGTGCTCCCACTCATCTTGCTCTGCCCGCCCCCTCCCCCCGCCTCTGCAGGCACAGTGTGTGGCCAAGCATGTATTGATGGAATGGAGGAGACTCTGTGAAAATAGGAGGCCTAGATAAGGAAGCTCCCGAGCTAGGGAATTGGCATGCGGATCTTGAAATCGCTTGGCTCCGTCCACCCAAGCCCAGTCTCATGGCGCCGGGTGTCTATAGCAAAGTCTTAAGTGCCCATAGCGGGATGACTCCTGGGCTCCCAGCTTTCTTCTCCCACTCCACTGCGATCTGGTGATCACAGCAGACCAGAGCAAGGGGTCTCCATAGCATTGACAATCTATGTGAGGGAAGTGGGTGTGAAATGGCCGTTGGATACCAAAGAGTTAAGCTCCCAGAAGCACTATGTTCTGGGAGGCAGTATGGGAACATGAACACATTTTCTGCTCAGTGATAAAGTCTGTGGTCCCAAATGCCAGAAAGAGAAGGCTCTGCTCAGCCCCAAAGGGGCTGTGGAGCACATGCTTGGTGCCCAGGGAATATTTTTGAGTGAAGGCCGGCTCTCGGAGCGGGCCTCCCAGAGCTCTCCAGATTTCCTTCTGGGCCCCCTTGTAGGATCAGTGACCCTGATACGTCTGCTGGGTGGGTTAGTGCCGTGTTTCCTGCCGGCCTGATCATCAGAATGCACTTGAGGAGGTTGTGGAAAGTACACATTCAGAAGTCCCTACTTACCCGGGATAAATGGGGCTCTTGTAGAGAGAGCACTGGATTTGCAGGGAGGAGCTGGCCCAGCCAGCCCCACTCTGCTGTTAGCTCCTTTAGCGACAAAGGGCGCGTCCCTGATTTTGGGTGGGTAAAGTGACTGGCCCGAGACCACGGAGATCACCATCGTAGCAGATTGAGGACTGTCCAAGTAGTACAAATAAAACCACTCGAGACAAAAGACTGATTCACCTCAATCTTTACATTCACTTGACTCCAGCAAATGGAATCTCCCGATTTAGCCGCCACCACCAGTCATGCCGCAGGCACCTACCGATGAACAAGGCAATGACTCCTGGGTCACGGTTCCCAGATCCGTGTCACTGTAACATGTTTCTTTCAGTTTTGTTTCTGAGGAGGAGCGGGGGGTGTCTATGGATCCATTGCCACTGGTGTGTAGCCCAGGCTCTGACATAGTCACTTCGATCAGCTTTCCTCAGTCTCCCATAAATTCTGACTCTAGCCTCGTCACCCTGGACACCCCGCAGGATTACATCCAACTTTTGAAACAGCCACGAGATCCACAGTATCACCTTTACCTCCAAGTGAATACTTGGCCTTCCAGTGAGCAGAACACTCTGCAGGACCAAGCCACCCAGCCCCAGGTATGACCATTCCTTTCTCCTCTGCCCCCCCCCCCCCCCCCCCCCCCCAGGCCAGGTCAGGGCGTTCTGCATGGAGGCTGGGCCCCTTCCCGCAAAGGCACACACTACAGGAGTACGCTCTGGGTGTGAAATCCAGACTTCGAAGCTCAGTAAATTTGAGGGTGGTTACTCGTATGTGTGTGGTGGCACACACTCTGCTGAGTAAAAAGATTCCTTTCAAGTTTCCATGAAAAAGTGAGCTGTCCTCATGGATATTAAATGCAATCTGATGTGAAAACTTCTCAAGCGTATGTTACCTGGACAAAGTGAGTCAGGCCATATGCTGAGCTCATTGCCCGAGCCCAGGCCCCTGTCTGAACTTGTGGATCATTCGTTCTGCTACAAAATCCAGAGCCTAGTGTGGGTGTGTTTCCTTGTGCTAAAAAATAAACCAAGGGTCCTTCTATGGAACGTGCTTGGTGTTCATCCACAGGGTGCTCCATGTTTGCCAGGGCGGACCCCACCTCAGGGACCATCTGTAATGGTCATGTTTCCAGGGCAGTGTTGGCAGCTGGTCCAGAGGGCAGGCACATATTGGGTTTTGCTCCCAGATATACTCCCAGCGAGCCCCTTGGGACCACACACTCTCAATCTGACTAACAGTACTTACAAAGGGTGTTTTGATTCTGGCTTTAGAAATCTTCATGGAGCCTAACCTCCGATTTTTTAAAACTAACAACAACAAGGAAAAAAGAACCCAGTAAGCTAAGGCAGAATGAGTGAGTTTGGATATTTTAAATGGCTTAAAGGTGTGATTATTTTCACATACACACCTTGACCAGCTGGACTGGACCAATCCTCCAGAAAGCTGATCCATGAGAGGGACTGCCCATGCAAAGAGACCACGTAGATGCTCAGTGGATCCCGTGGTTCAGTTCCCAAGGCAGACTCCTCTGGTGAAACTCTTCATCATGTCTGCTCTCAAGGCACTACCATCTGGTTGGGCCCTTAGAAGCAGAGCCAAGACCAAGCCGAGGATGCCTGGAAGGTTGTTGGGAGAGTGCAGTGGGGCAGCCAGGTGCAGGATCATGTGGGGGCTTCCTTGTCCACAAGACTTCGGGGGCTCCCCACACCCTGCCCTGACTCATTTCCACTGCTCCCTGGGTTCCCAGACACATCCGGCTTTCTTCCCAGAACCCAGCCCTGCTTCTTCCGTTCCTCTGTCTTCTCTCCCATCCCTTGGGTTCCACTTACCGAATTCTTGCATCACCTTCGGAACGCAGCCCACAGAGTCCTTTCGTCTCAAAGAGAAAAGACTCCCCCAGCCTAGTCTTCGTAATACCACCTATGTGTCTGCCCCTCCTCCCCACTCCACAGCTCAGAGTGGGTCGTTGTGACCTTTCCCATCACATTGTTCACGTAGGCCAGGTAGCTGCCCATCAAGGCTCAGCGTGGAAGTTACTTAGTTTGAGCAGAGTAATAGCAAGGTGCAAGGGTAGGGGCAGGGAGAGAGCTTCCAAGCCTTTGGCTACCTATGGCTGGCAGAGAAGCTGGGCCAGGGAGGGCCAGACACAGAACCCAGTAGCCTTAGGCATGAAGAAAACCTTGGGAGAGCCCAGGGCTACTCTTGCTGGTCTTTAAGGCAAGATGCTATTGGAAGACAAAAGTGGAGAGGAACCTCATTGTCCCTAGCTACACCTCCTACCAGCGCCTTGTAAGTCTGTGCTCCAAAGAGGTGTTTCTCAGCAGTTTGCTGACTCGAACCAGAGGGAATGTCTCACCTTGTCCCCGTTTTTCTTGGCAGGCGCCAGCTTCTGAGGCAAGTCTGGAGGCTTCCCAGGACCCTAACGAATACTCACCAGGCCATGTCAGCTATTTCATGTCTGCAGAGCCGTCTAGCTTGGATGAGCACCAGCGCTGGCGGCACTTTCATACCAGACCTTGAGAGAAGAGGGGCAGACAGGCCGATGAGGCCTCCGTGACCAGGGAACTCCAAGGCTCACAGAGTTTCCTGGAATAGGGGTTGGGGAGCGGGGGGTGGACATTTCCTTTCTTTCCTGATAAGTTCTGTTTGAGATTGCTGAGCACAACCTGTTTCTTAGAAGCCATGTTGCAGAGGCAGCCCATGACCCCCTGTGTGCTAATGTGTGACAGCAGCCGGGCCACAGCAGGAGACTGTTGTCCCCGACCTACCTTGTCTGGCCTTGCACACACCTGTTCTACCATGGGCTGGCAGGCTGCAGAGTCTACTCAAGTTAGAATACGTTTGTTTGTTTGTTTTCCTGCCAAGAAACATTTTCCAGCATGGTTTGCAATCTAGTAAGAAGCTGTTCTGTCTTAAGCCACAAGAGTTCTAAAACCTTGGCCCTGCATCTCCTCCACAGTCATGTTGGGGAAACCACAGGGGAACAGCATTCCAATGGTGGGAAGCTGAAATCAGATCAACATAGGTGCTTTGTACTGAAATAATCACAACTCCAGTGCTTAATAAAAATTGTCTTTCATTGCAACTCTTTGTGAACTTATGATGGACGTTTGGAACCTAGAAATGGTCCTGACCCAGTTGACTGGTACCGGGATCTTGAGCAAAGAAAGGGCTCATTTCCTGGACTTGGGCCCCTCATGGGCACCTCTGCTGCCCGCCGCAGTTGCAGAGACCAATGGCTCCTGCCTTCCTGAGTGAGTAGCTTGTGTGCCCAGGCCCTCTGTGTAGCTGAAGCCTGCTGGCTCCTTCATTGATGCCAAGGGCAGCCACAGGTCTACCGGGCCAAAAACAGTGGGCCTAGAGGCTACCCACTCCGTGTAGACCATGCTCTGCCTCATATATCACCTTCAAGGTGAGCCTGGATGCTCTGCATGCATGTTCCTTCTCTCCTGCCTATAGCTTTCCTCCAGGGTGTACTCCCTGGAGGGAAAGTGATTTGTTCTCTGGCCAGACACCAAGCAGAGCGTCTTCCCAGCTATCTGCACAGGGGACAAGGTGGGGGGCCACTTGGATAACCTTATCAGAAGTCATCCCAAGCCTTTCATGCCCGTCTTAAGATAATGAGTTATTGCTGGAAGAAGGCAAAGGAAGCCCCCAGTCTCCAGTGACAAGCTGAAGGGGGCACATGAGGCCTCATGCCCACAGGAAGATTTTGGCATTCCTCAGGAAACCTGATCTCTACCAAGGTGGTATGGATGGAATGTGTCCCTCTCAAATTCATATATTGAAGTCCTACCCCACAATGTGATGGTATTTGAAGGTGGGGCCCTTGGGCGCCTGGGTGGCTCAGTTGTTAAGCATCTGCCTTTGGGTCAGGTCATGATCCCAGAGTCCTGGGATCGAGCCCCTCATCGGGCTCCCTGCTCAGCGGGAAGCCTGCTTCTCCCTCTCCCTCTCCTCCTGCTCGTGTTCCCTCTCTCGCTGTGTCTCTCTCTGTCAAATAAATAAATAAAATCTTTAAAAAATAACAAAACAAAGGTGGGGCCCTTGGGGAGTGCTTGGGTTTAGATGAGGTCATAAGGGTGGGACTCCCCCAGTGGAATTAATACCCCTATAAGAAGAGATACCAAGAGCTTGCCCCCTCTCTCACCTTGTGTGCACAAAGAAGAAGTCATGTCAGCCCAAAGCAAGATGGTGGCTACTTACAAGCCAAGGGAACAGGTATCAGAATAAAACCTACCTTGCTGGAACCTTCATTTTGGACTTCCATCCTCCAAAACTGTGAAAAATAAAGGCCTATTGTTGAAGCCCCCATCTATGGTATTTTGTTATGGCAGCCTGAGCTGACCAAGACACGGGGGCAGTTTGCTTCTTGGAATGTCACTTTGTAGCCATTGGGAAGGAGCAGCTGAAGGCTCACTTGCCGGAGTCACTCCTTGGCCCATTGTGTTCAGCAGAGACAGAGCATGTCCAAGAACCAGTTCTCTTGGGCTGCCCAGTAGAGACAGCAACAGGGAGGTCAGGGACATTCTTGATGCCCGCCTTGACTGTGGATGAGCAGAGTTGGAAGTGATGGGCATTCTGGAGTGTTGGCAGGGACTCTGTGGCCTCCTACACTTGCAGCTGCCTCTCTTGGTCAGGGGGCCACCTTCCCGCTCCTGCCAGACAGCACGGAAGGACGACACGTGTACAAGCCATGCTGCGCTTGCTAGAGTGGGGGAACGAGAAGCACTGCTCAGAGCTCCAGAGCTGCCTTGTGGACCCTGTGTGGGCTGGGGGTGGCATTTGGCCCTGTAGGCGCCTTCAGGCCACTTAGTCAGCTGGTAGCCTTCGGACCACTCTGACCACGGGGGAGGCTCAGAGGTTTACTGTGTAGTAGCAACAGTTCCCACAGCTGGGCCTGCTGTTTCCAATAGGAAAATGATTTGGTCCTGCCTCCTTTCTCCCTTTACATGGTCAGGCAGGCCCTAAGAATGGCGCACTCCCATCAGATGCAGCGGAGGCTCTGTTCTGCCTTGGACTAGTCACTTAAGCTCTTTGAGACTCAGTTTCTCCATCCGAAAAAAGGAGTGAGGAGGAGACGATGCTTCTCCTACCTAGCTCTCAGAGCAGGTAAGGATAAATAGAGACTTTGGGAGAGGCACCATAAAAGCTGACGAGGCTGGAGGCATTTGGTCGGGATTATTGTTTGAATTCAGTGTCTAGAGTGTGCCCGGCTGGGCCAGAACTTGTTTGAACGAGCCCAGTTAGTTCAGGCTTCACCACCCCCTGGATTTCAGACAAGGACCCTGACCTGGGAAGGTCTGTGGTCACCTCAAGCTGTGCCTCAGTCAACTGCTTAGCTCCTGGCTCAGCCCCGGGATGAGGTTGCCAGAGGGTCAAAGGGGCAGGCTGCTTGGGCTTGCTCTTTCCCGGAGACCCCCACAGGAATAGCTGTAAGGACATCCCATTTTAGGGTGGTACAAGGGTCCCAAATCCTAGAACCAGTGCTCACATGCAGGATGGGCCAGTTGTGAGTTTGTTCTGTGTATTACTAAAAGCAAACCCTGCTGAGTGATTTCTCTGCAGCCTCTCTGGCAGTTCTGGGCCCAGTCCCTGCTCCAAGGCATTCCTGCTTCTCCTGGCCCAGAACTTGGACTTGGCTTTAACTGGGGCCGGCTGGCATTTACCTTTTGGCTCATTTTCCCAGGCATGAGAGCTAATTCCCCTAGCTCCAGAGGGTCTCCTGATGATTGCAGCCAGGGAGAAAGCTGTGTGCTCGCAGGCTTTGGAGGGGGCAGGGCCGGACAGCACAAGGGCAAGGGGTGACTGGTGTTCCTTTAGCAACAGTGGAATCGGAGACAGGCATGAACTGAGGGGTGGGGCCTGTACCAGCCTTGCCCAGTGCAGGACAGAAGTTTGGGCAAGACTTGAGTCAAGAAGAGTGGTCACAGAAGAAGTTTCTAAGGCCGCAACTCAAACTGGAGTCATGGCTGTCTTTGTGGTCTGTGCTAAGCTAAACTGCTCCAGGAGGCTCTGGGGACTTCGCAGCCCACAGCACAAAGTTTCATCAGAGAAATCTTCAGATGCCACACCGGGAACTGCTCCATCACCCTCCCTCCCGGCCCCACATGCTGTACACACAGTGCATGATGCACCTGAGCCACCTTATCTTCTCTCTCAGGCTCTTCCTGGGTGTGGGAGAGAGAGCAGGAGGAGACGAGCAGTTTCTCTAGCAGCCCAAGGGCAGGCAGATCCCAGTGAATGGGTTAGAAGGGGGACTCCAAAGGCAAAGCAGGTCTTGTTCCCAGGATACCCACCCCCAGCACCCCAAGCTCAGCTGCCTGGCTCTCCCACCTGGGTGGCTCCCAAGAGGCAGTGGCATTCTGCCTTGGCCTCCGAACCCCATGGCCCACACTCTACTCACTGGCTGGGATACAAGGTCTGCCTGTTCCCTGAATTTCCTGGCTTTGCCGTGCACTTCCGCTGGGACAGCTGTGGCCTCCTCCCTCACCCCAGCTGCTTGCCCAGGAGATCCAGGAGCCCTGGGCCCTGGCCATCCTTCCTACAACACAGCCATCAGCAGCCCCGACATTCAAAGCGGGCAGCCCCCAGCAATGCTGTCAGGAAGGTGGCCCCTGGCTGAGACCATCGTCACCCTACCATGACCCCACAAGCCTTGATGGTGGCTCAGTGTGGATTTGTTTACCTCTCCAGCATGCAGCCACGTTCGCTTCCCCCGTGTGGGAAAGCACAGGAGTTGCATTTCTCTGCAGGTTAGTGGGCAGGGGAGGCTGGAAGAACATGACCGAAGTGTCCCAGCTGCCACACATGGCAGAACTTCCAGACACAGCTGCCACGACCCCCACATCAACTTATCCCCAGGTGGGCCACACAGCCTCCTCACTGAGCAAGACTCAGTATGGACATAATAGAGTACTCCACACCCAGCCTTAACAGCTCAATATTCATGTGTTTTCTGTGGCATCAAAAATGTATAAATGTCCCTACTCCTGAATGCCTTTGATGAAGAAAGAAGATCATTTTCATGGACAGCGCAGCACCGTCTGATGCCCTTGGCAACATCGCCAGTGTTCCAAGCATTTTGAAGATGAGAGCAAAACTAGTGAATGAGAGTGAAGGGACATTCTGGGGTGTGAATATTGTTCAGCCAAAATCACTGGGATTGAGGGAGAAACACTGCAGAGGGGGGAGGGCAAGGTGGGCATGGGAGCTTAGAACTGCAGCTTCTCTCACCAGGGTGAGACTTGTCTCCAGCCTCAGGAGAGCACGCCAGACCCCATCCCCAGCTCTCAAAATGGGCTACCACAATTGCCATGAAAACCCTCTGCTTTTTAGCTGGGACCCAATTGCATGTTTCATAGGGGATATTAAATAACTGCGCATCCCTCCTCCCTTCATAGACTCTGTCCCCAGCCTCCCTGAACCACTGGGTTTGACACAAACCCTGGTCTTTCCGCCCTCGTGGATTTGTCCCTATTCCATACACCTGGCATGTCCTTCCCTCCCATCTCTGCATTTCCAACCCTTGCGCGTGGTGCAGAGCTCAGCTGGGAAGTCCTGGTCTATTCCATGCCCCCCTCCACCCCCGCCTGTGCCTCACTCAGAGCATTTGTGTCTCCGTTCAGCTCCTGCTGCACATGTGGCATTGCTCCTTCGAGACTGAGCTACAGTGGCAGAGATCAGGGCAGGTCTTGGAGGCCCCCAGAATACCATGCCTTGCAGACTGAGCCTTTTCGTCTACAAATGTTCCAGTGAACATCTTTGTAACTGAAGTCCTTAGCAGTCACCTGGAAAGCGGAGAGGAGGCTGCTTAGTGGAGGAGAGAACTGGGTGGAAGTTGAGTTGGCAAGTGTCCAACAGTGGCAGTGGCTCCAGTGAACCTCTGCAAGTGGCTTTGTGGCACACAGAAGGCAGGAACCCTGCAGGGAGATGGCGGCGGGGGGAGCAGAGCAGGGGGGAATTGACAGTGACAACTAAATGCCAAGAGGCCTGAAACTTCCAGAGCCATGGATGTTTCCTGCCCAGATGGAGGCCCTGGCCCTAAGGGTCAAAGGGTAATTAACCACATGGTCACCTTGTTGATGAAACAAAACCCACAGCCCTGCAGAATCAAAACAGGTCAAAGGCACGGAGGCAAAGGTCAACAGACAGGACAGACAAATTGCAGTATTTAGAATCGTGCATTCAAGTGTTTGTGTAATCTATTTAGAGTTCTAACCCCCCAGTTTGTGGGGAAGGTAGGTGGGAGAGAGGCTGAAAGTTCAGCTGAGGTGGGGTGTGACTTAAGCTGAGAACCGGGCGAAGCGGGGGGGGATTTACACTCACAACCTTGGAGCACATGATCTGCTAGGAAAGGCGGACTGCATGCATGGAGGGGTGTCTGTTTACAGCAAGGGACCCAGGAAGGAGGTAGGGTCACCCACTTTAGGGCTGCTCCTGTATTCTTTCCCCTCAGCTGCCTCCGAGCAAAGCCCAGCAGTTTCCATCTGGGATGTGGTGCTGAGGAAAGCAAGACGTTGAACTTTTATTTGAGATTTCTACCTGCTATCTACCCTCTTGCTCTGCTCAACTTACAAGCATTCTCAGGACAATGTTCCCTCCAGAGCCACTTCTTCCTTTAATGGCTGTACTTTCCCCCTCCTCAGCCCTCTGGCCTCCACCTGGGAAATGATCCACGACTCCCAAACCTCAGTAGCTCACCCCTGATCTCCCTGCTGGCCTCTAGCCCTGTAGATCCAACGGCACACTGGGTGATGGGTATTAAGGAGGGCATGTGTTGGGGTGAGCAGTGGGTGTTACATGCAACTAATGAATCACTGAACACTACAACAGAAATTAATGATGTACTATATGCTGGCTAACTGAACATAATAATAATAAAAAAAAATCCCACTGCACACCGGACATCTCCCCGTGGGTGTCCCCCAGGCACCTCAAGTCAACACAGCCAAAGGCTCTTCACCAGCTAGTAGTCAGACATTGTCTTTAACTCCAGCCTTTCCCCAGTCTATCCTCTTGGGCATAATTGTCTGTTTCCTCCACTGACACACAGAAGGAGCAGGGAAACTGTGAATGAACGAGGGAGTGAATGAATAAACAGAGGGCTAGATGGTTTATATGGTCTCACGGACCCAGCACGGGCTGGGCATGTAGGTATCAGGGAAAAGCTGTTGGGCAATGGGCTCTCTCCTCTCCACCAGAGCCTTCCCAGGCCACTGCGTGGGCACAAACACACCTCCAGGCTCTGGACATTTAACTCTAGGGGCCCTTGAGGTTGGGGCCAGCCTGTGGGGCTATATACCATGGTACCAGCCTCAAGAAGGAGGTTTGATGGCTCTTCAGGGCCAGGACATAGGCTGAGCTTCTTGGTACCAGCTTCCCATACCTCAGGGTACCCAAGAGAACACTCAGGGTCTCTTCCTGTGGTTTCTCAAGGCCGGGGCATTGGACAGAGCCCAGACATGGGCCAGGAGCACAGGACTGGTACCAATGAAGGATGTTTCCCTTATCTGTGTCTTGGGACTCATGGTTTCTTCTGTTCCTGCCTTACACATCCCACCACCAGCCATCTGGTGGCACCAACAGCAGGCTCCAGCTGGTAGGCAGCACCACTCAGGCCCATGCCTTAGGGAAGCTTAGAGCAGTCAGAAGGGTCACTGGAGCTCTGGCCACAGGCCCCCAAACTTTAGGCGGGGCTTGGTCAGACTCATTCCTTGTCGTCTCTTGCCCCCTGGCGTACGGTTGCAGTATTGCAGCCCTCTAGTGGCCTCCCTTGTGACCAAATCAACTAACATTTCCTGAGCACCGACTCTGGGCCAGACCCTATGCCAGCAAAATTCTTTTCTCAAGACTTTGGCCCAGCCCTTGGTCAGCTCCCTGGTATCTCCAACTTCTCTACTCTCCAAGTACCTTCAGAGTCACCGTCCATCTACCTGCCCCTTCTTTCCTTTGTCACAATTGCTGGCAAATCCCCAACTTTGCATGAACCCAACTCTTTGTCCTCTGTGTGCCTGCACTTAAGTGTCTCTGTGCTACTAGGGAGAATTACACCAGCTGGCAGATTGTGTACCACTATAGATTTATGATCTCCAGCCTCATCCGGGCTCAGAAGCATTAATGCTCAGAAGGCCTTCCAAATTTTGTGTTGGCCAGTCCCATTCTAGAATGGTGACTTGCTCTCTCAAAGGTCTTCATGTCTTCTCACTTCCCTCCTGTTTGCCTCATCTGTGTTTGGAAGATGTGGAATGGAAATTCCCTCATCATTCTCTCACCAAGCCTCTCAGCTGGTCTACCTCTGTACTCAACATTTCCTCCTTTCCTCAAGGTAAAATGGCAAAAGTATCCCTTCTCCTTTCTAGGCCAATGCCTTCTCTGCATTCTAAATGCCATCCCCTCCCACAGGCCCCTCTCTCTCCCATCATCCGATTGCCCATCTCTACTTGACCAGTTTCATCACCATGCAGGCTTGCTGTAATATTTCCCGTCTTGAACAAAACTCCTCCCTCGACTCCCACATCCCTCCCCAGCAAGCACCACATTTCTCCGCTCCCTTTCCAAGTGCCAGTCTGCAGGTACTGTCTCCACTTCCTCTCTCTCTTCAGTGTAGTGGTCAACACCCTCAGATCCAGTCTCAACTCCTACCACTGAAATAGCTCTTACCAGGGGTTGCCAATGAACTCTGTGTTGTCAAGTTCACTCTGCACTTCTCTGCCCGAGTGTTGTTACTCTAGCTCTCGGCAGTATTGATACAGTGGACAGTCCCTTGTGTCTGCGAACACTCCCTTCTCTAGGATGCTCTGGCACCTCTCTTCTGTTGCCGCCATCTCCTACCTCACTGGCTGCTCCGTCTCACTCCCCTTTGCTGGTTCTTCCTCCTGACTTCTAAACCCTGGAAGGCACAGAACTTGCATCTTGGGCTTTTCTCTACCTCCAGTCCCATAGCTATAAATCTCTCTCTCTCTCTCTCTCTCTCTCTCTCTCTCACACACACACACACACAAACTACCTTCCTTTACTGAACCAGACTCATAAGCCACTGCCCAATTTGTACTTCAAAATTTAGATACCTTATTGACATTTCAAGTTTAATATGCTCCAAACAAAGCCTTTGAGACCCCACAAGCCTGCCGCATATTCTTTCCTCTTTCAGTAGATGGGACCCTCATTCATCTAACCCTTTAAGCTAGAAATCGGGGTTATGGATTGATTGTGTCCCCCAAACATTCATATGGTGAAATCCTAACTCCCCAGTACTTCAGAATGTGACCTTATTTGGAAATAGGGTCATTGCACATGTTATTAGTCAAGATGAGGTCATACAGGAGTAGGGGAGGCCCCTGACCCAGTAAAACTGGTATCCTTACAAAAAGGGGAAATTTGAACATGGATGTGCACACAAGGATAGTCCTATGTGAACATAAAGACAGAGGTTGGGGGGATGCTTCTATACTTCAAGGCATGCCAAATTTTTTTCAGCAAACCACTAGAACCTGGGGGAGAACATTCTCTCTCACAGCCTCAGAAGAAAACAATCATGCCAACATCTTGATCTCATACTTCTAGCTTCCAGAACTGTGAGACAATACATTTCTCTTGTATAAGCCACTGTTCTGGACTGAACTCCATCCCCCCAAAATTCATGTGTTTCTGAAAGCCTAAACCCCAATGTGACTATTTCCAGAGAGGGTTTTTAGGGAAGTAATTAAGGTTAAATGAAGTCAGAAGGTGGGTACCTAGTCCAATAGGTCTTATAAGAAGAAGAACATCAAAAATTCCTCTCTCACTGGGCGCACACAGAGGAATGGCCATGTGAGGATACAGTGAAAAGACAGGAAGATGGCCCTCAGCAAGAACCACATTTGAAGCACCTTGATCTGGGACTGGTAGCCTCTAGGATAGTGAGAAAATAGATGTCTTTGGTTGAAGCCCTATTCTGTGCCATTTTGTTACGGCAGCCCCAGCTGACTGATACAGCCACCCAGTCTGTGGCACTCTAGCCAACCAATACACTTGGGGTCACTCTGAACTACTTCTTTCTCCTAAGCCCTTCGCATCCACCCAACATGCATATCTTGTTGGCTCTACCTCCAAAATTGATCTGGAATCCATCTACTGCTCTCCTCCTCTGAAGTTCCCACCATCATTTCCCACACTACATAACACTTTAGCTTTCTAAGCAGGCCTTTATAGAACTTGCAAATGACACATTTTTTTTTTTTGCAATGTATCTTTTCCAATATGTATGCCTCTTGTTTCTTGTCCTAATCTTAGTACATTGTTTTAACTAAAATCTCCTCCCTTGTTAGAAACTCTCGTAACAACACAAATCATCTCAACTTCTATTTGTATATGATTTTGCTGAATAAATAAGTAGACTTACCCATATTGAATAAATAACAATTTAGCTTCTGCCCCCGCCTCTGAACTATATTGCAAAGTGGGGCAGAGATTGATTCCCCACTCTCGCCAAGTCCAGGGCATAGGGTGGGCAGTCGTCAGATGTATGCTGAAAACAAGAAGAAAGAAATAGAGATGCTCTAAGAGAAGCCAGCAGTGGTTTGTCAGGGAATGTCAGCGCAGGCTTCTACTGGGTCTCAGCTCCAAACGGATGTCACCAGTTAGAGAAGGTGGCAGGGGGGAGGCGGTGGAGTGAACACTATAGGGTTAAGAAACAGCCACGACAAAGACCTGGGAGCTACAAAAGTGTTATAACCCCAACTCCCTCCATGAACTTCCACCCCTTTTAGGCTTCTGGATTCATGTTTTGCTCTAACTGAAAAGCCATAAAAAAAAAAAAAGAGAAAAAAATGTATGAAACAGCTTTCTGCTCCATGCATGGATGGGGCTTTCCATGTTTAAAAAAGGCGGAAAGAATTGCAAAGGAGAAACAAAATAATAGACTTAGCTACATTAAAATAATAAATGCTTGAATGACAAGAAGATGAGCAACAGTAAGAGGCAAGCAAGGGCGTAAATACGTGTACCTAATGTGCATAGAGCATATGTGAATCAATAGGAGAAACACTAAGATTGCAGCAGAGAAGTAAGAGCATAAACAATTCACAGAAAAGGAAAATAGTGAGGGAATGTGTGAAAAAATAAACATGATAAAAATATAATCCAAAACAATGAAATATTTGAATAATTTTTACCAAAAAATTGAGTTACAGTTTCTTGCTGGAAAAGATGAGCTAAAAACACCTTTCTGCATTGGGATTTGTTACAATCTTGTATAACAACTCAGCTCTTCGGGGTCAAACCCTTTCAAGGTTCATATCCTTTAACAAGGAATTTTATTGCTAGGGAACCACAGTTCTACTTTTAAGAAGTTCTCACTCACATGAGGACATGGTGAACACAGAGGCTGGGTAGAATCTGTCTGTGATCCGTATCACCCCTGATTTACGAGAAGAATTCAGTGGTTGTTTATTGAGTTGAATTAAGCTGAAAAATGAATAGAACTCTAAAAGGATTAGACTACTCTGTATTAGCTACCTCCTACTCACTCTAAACTTCACCCAAACGTGGCTGTTAAAGAT
>NW_027397146.1:1342779-1486551 GCF_003265705.2 Callorhinus ursinus
GAGGAGGAGGAGGAGGAGGAGGAGGAGGAGAAGCAGAAGAGCAGCAACAGCAGCATGTTTAAAAAATTTTTTTTTTCATTCACAGCATCATTTACAATAGTGAGAAACAGAAACCTAAGCCATTTAGGGGCGCCTGGGTGGCTCAGTCGTTAAGCGACTGCCTTCGGCTTAGGTCATGATCCCGGGGTCCTGGGATCGAGCCCCGCGTCGGGCTCCCTGCTCCGCGGGGAGCCTGCTTCTCCCTCTCCCACTGCCCCTGCTGGTGTTCCCTCTCTCGCTGTCTCTCTCTCTGTCAAATAAATAAATACAATCTTAAAAAAAAAAAAAAAAACTTAAGCCTCCAGTTCCCTGAGGAATTGTTAGGTACATTTTGAAACCTCCAAGCAATGAAATTGTATCCGTTAAAAAAATCCTGCAAATAAACAAAAGTTATTTAATCACATTCAACTCTATTCCTGATTAAAATAACAAGTAGTAGTGAACTGGGAATAAAGGAGTTCTTCATCAACATGATACATCAAATGTATCTGAACCAATGGTAGGTGAAACATTGTTATGCATCCTGAGTCAGAGGCATTGCCATGAAACCCAAGGACAGAACATTGTAGTAGGAGCAGACCAAGAAACAAATGGCATGCATATTGGAAAGGAAAAGACGTATTTATCATTATTTGCAAATTCTATGATTGCCCAGTTAAAAAACTAAAAAACGTTTTTAGCAAGGCAGATGAACGCGAGATAATTTTTTTAAATTTTATTATGTTATGTTAATCACCATACATTACATCATTAGTTTTTGATGTAGTGTTCCATGATTCATTGTTTCAATGCAAGATAATTTTACAAAACTCAGCACCTTTCTTATAAACCAACAATAACAAGACAGAAAAAAATATCCCACTCGCAACTGCAAGAAATATATGTATGTTATATATGTTAATATATAATATAAACAATGTACAGGAGAATACTTATAATATATATGCGTATTTTAAACATTTTATGTGTAGTTTATATATAAATACATATAAATTATAAATTATATAAATATAAATTACATATAAACATATATAATGTTTATATATATAAACTACACATAAAACATTTAAAAATATGCAGAACAGAAGAAATAAGAAGAAAGCTAGACAACCTTACTGAAGGACATCACACAAGATTTAGGAAAATAAAGAGAAATACTAAGGCCTCCGGTTTTTTTATTTGTTTGTTTTTCGGTAATTTCTACCCCCAACATTGAACTCCTGATCCTGAGAGCACGAGTCACATGATTTACTGGCTGAGGCAGCCAGGGGCCCTGAGAAATACCAAGAGCATGACTGAAAAAAATTGCATTGTAAGGATATCAGTATTCCCCCAATTTAATCCATAAATGTAAAGCAATTACAAGCGAGATAGCAATGGTGTTATTTTTCTTTTGTAACTTGATGAAACTATTCCTGAGTTTAGATGGTGGAGTAAATAAGCAATAATGAGATTTTGGGGGAAAGAAATAGAAATGACTGGGGGCAAGGGCTGAGAGGGTACTTGACCCACCACATATTGCCAGTGCGTTAGAGCTACCCTGGTCTTCACGGTATGTGACTGGAATAAGAAGATGAATGGACTAGACCAGAAACAGAGCCAACAATACAGAAGAAAGACATGGTAGGACTGGTGCTTCCGTGTCAGAGCTGAGGCTCCAGAGTTGTTTTAGAGGTGAATCTTTGGCGGGGTGGGGCGGGGAGCATCTCGGGGGAGGACTCTCAAAGGCTCAGGAAATAGTTATTATGAAAGAAATGCGGGGTGGGGGACAGTTAGTGGATACTGTAGAGGCCCTAGCCCCCTAAGCCCTGCCTTCTCTCTGACGCTGCTGGAGAAATGGTGTTCCACAAATATTAAACAGAAAAATACAGCGAATCCCTAGTTTAAGTCTTAAACCAAATTCAGTTCTGGACAGATTAAAAATTTACATGTTGGGGCACCTGGGTGGCTCCGTTGGTTAAGCATCTGCCTTCAGCTCAGGTCATGACCCTGGAGTCCTGGGATCGAGCCCCGCGGCAGGCCTCGTGCTTGGGGGGGTTCTGCTTCTCCCTCTGCCTCCGCCCCCTACCCCCCCCCCGTGCTCTCAAGCTCAAGCTCTCTCAAATAAATAGATAAAATCTTTAAAAAACTTATGTGAACTAAAGAAGACATAAAAATGTACAGTGAAAATAATAAATGTTTTAAATGTTGGGGGCGGAGAAGGCCTTTTCAAGCATGAGACAGCAAAGGGAGAAAATTGTCAAATGCCTCCGATGTGCGTTCCAGCAAAAGGTCGTGACAGCATTTACGATGGGAAAGAGAGAGCACCAGGAATAGGAAGCAGGAGAGAAGTCCGAGGTGAGGAGGTGTTGGCTCAGTCATACTCTGTGTTGCTGTGACAGGGAGAGCCGCCCACGAGCTCACGAGACCTTGTTGAGGGGATAAAGCTCACAATTCCTTTGTGTGTATGTGAGAGAAAATATGTATGTAGAGGAAAATATCAGAAGGATAGACCCCAAATACTAACATGATTCTCACTAGGTGGTGGGATTAGGGGTGATTTTAACTTTCTATTTTATGTATGTACGTTTTGTCTTAATATTTTAACAATGTACGCGCTATGTCTTTCTTTTTTTTCACGCTATGTCTTTCATAATCAGATAAAAACAAAGGAAATAAAAAAGTCTTTACATCGTATGAACTAAATGATGTAAAATCAGATTTGTGGAGTGAAAAACAAGAAGGCAATATACACAAATTTTAATAAGGGCTTTACTGGCTGGTGGGATTTCTAAAATTGCCACAATGGAAGCATATTACTTTTTTATGATCAGAATTGAAAAAAAAAATACAATTCCCGGGCTGTGTGGTGGGAAACAAGATTAGAAAAGGAGGAAGGAGTCCGGACTACAATCAGGTGGGAGAGGCAGGCAGGCTACAAGGAAACATGAATGAATCAGAGAGATGGCAGGGAGTAGCAGGTGCTCTGAAGGAAAGTACCCCAGGGCTGGGAAGTAACTGGAAGCAGGGAGCAGGGGGGAGTGGTCTCTTCTGCCACTCCTCCACACAGAGCTCCCCGCCTCAGGTTCCACAAGGATCAGGTGACAGGCAACACATGAGGCCGGTGCTCTGGCCCTGAGGAGCCAATTCCATACTTGAGCAAGACACTGGTATAGTTGGCACTGTCCCCGAAAGGTGGGGAGGGCCACGGCGGGAAGTCCCAGGCCTCACCAGAACCAGGCAAGTGGATGAGAAACTGCCTCGTGGTGGCCTCGCACCAGATAGAAAGGCAGGTGAGGAAGCGTCTTGTGACAGCTCCTCACAAGACCGTCCATCTTTCAATGCTCCTGGGAGGATCACAGGGCATCCCACCGAGACTTGAGGCAGGCTGCAGTGGAGTGCCATGGCAGAGCCCTTCCCTGGCACTCCCTGTTCCTCAGACGTGCCAAACATACTCCTGCCTCAGGGCCTTTGCACTTGCTGTTCCTGGTTTCCAGGATACTCTCTTAATTACCTACTTTAAATACTGCTCAAATCTTCACAGTGAGTTCTTCCTTAACCAGATAATTGAAAATTGCTATCCCTCACCCCCTAGCCTTTCCCATCCCCCCTTTCTGCTTCATTTTTCGCCGTAGGCCTTATCACCATCTGACATGCTAAGAGGAATGTCTTTTTTTTTTTTCCATTTCGTTCCCATTGCAGCCTCGGAAATAAAGATGACTCTCATTTACAATGCTGCCAGGCAAGCACCAATCAAAAGTGCCAACATCAAAACTCGCAGGGTGAGTGTCAGTGTTTGAGAAGAAATCCCCGGGACAATAGGGAGTTAATTCTTTAACTTCTAGGAACCAATGGCTATGGGCGCAGGGTGGAGAGTGGTGCTGAGGTCGTAGATCAAACATCATCAGCTGCATGCCCTAAGCAGGAGTCTGAAGTGAGCAAGCCTCTGGGAATTCCAAAGCCTGATTTAGGGTCTGCAGGCTTAAAAAAAATACATTATTTAAAGAAAGGCCTGGGCGCCTGGGTGGCTCAGTTGGTTAAGCGACTGCCTTCGGCCCGGGTCATGATCCTGGAGTCCCGGGATCGAGTCCCACATCGGGCTCCCTGCTCAGCAGGGAGTCTGCTTCTCCCTCTGACCCTCTTCCCTCTCGTGCCTCTCTATCTCTCATTCTCTCTCTCTCTCAAATAAATAAATAAAAATCTTTAAAAAAAAATACAGAAAGGCCTCCTCCCCAACACTCCTGATGATACTGCCATCTACAAGGCTTGGTCAGAAAATGATTCAGGAGGGTTGGCCTCTGAATGGCAGCAAGTTTACTTTAACCAATTTAGTTTGCTTTATATTTTCCTTGGTTATGCAAGTACCAGAGAGATCTATGATAAAAGTCAATGTCTGGTGGAAGTCTACAGAGCTCTTTCAATAAGTACAAAATAGAAATTATATGTGGTAAGAAAGTGTTGTATCATGGCTTAATTGGAAGCACGGCTTACTTGTTAGGTCATGCAATTGATGCCATCTCAGATTTGATGAAACATGGTCTACATTGTGCTTATTTATTAATGTGTCGTCTGTCTTCCCTCACTGCACTGTTCATGCAGACAAGGCCTTCGGTTGACTTGGATGCTGTGCCCTCAGCCTCTAGGACATACCCGGGCATAGTGAGTGCTCAATGAACATTTGTTACACACTTTCAACAAAGAGAACTCCAGGCAGAGTGAAGAACAAGTGCAAACACCCTGAGGTGCTTCTGGAATAGTCAGGAGGCCGCTGTGGCTGGAGCTCTGTGCATTCTGACCACCACAGTTGTCATCGGGCCTCTCATGGCTTTCATCAGCATCCTCTCCCTTAAGTGTCTGCTCCCAAGGACCGGAGGCTGGTGGCTGGTACCTCTGCTGCTTGGTGAGCATTCCCGTCAGACAATGGCTCTGGGAGGCTCAGTCCCCTTCTGAACACTGGCATGATTCTGGCTCCCCACCCCCAAACATAAGAGCCAGGGGCAAGGGATGTATTTGGACTTCAGTTGGGAGCCCTCCAGCATGGTTGATGGAACTCGTGTGATAATGGGACCCAGAGAAGACCGGCACAGGAAAGGAATGCACCTGCGGGGGTCCTGGTGGTGGCTACAGTGTCCACTGTGTCCAGGAGGTGGCAGTAGGGAAAATGAAATGCACCGGGGCTGAGGTTACTTGTCTGCTTAGGCATCTTTTTCCAGAGGAGGATGTGCGTGTGTCTGTGTTGGGACAGAAGGGATGTGTGGTTGTGATGGGCTAGATGATGGCCACCCACACTTGTCTTTGGTTCCCCAGTCCTGTACAGCAAAATCTTTGAGAAATGCTGGTCTAGAAGTTCCTCCACCCTCCCATCAGGGCAGGTGGCCAAAGGGAAGATGACTGCCCAGGGAAAGACTAGCCTCCAATCTTGGGCACTTCCTCAGCTGTCCTCAAACTGCCAGGACCCTGAACCCTCAGGCCCTGTCTCCCCAAGGAACACGCTGGGCCACACGAAGGGGGATTCTGAGCACTTGAGCCAATTGCTGAGAGGCAGTCCAACGTCAGCTGGGAAGGCAGAAGCTGCTCTGACAGAGTCAGAGCTGGAACAGGAGTAAGGGAGGAGGTATTGGGGCTCAGGAATAAACCTAGGACCAGATGGGGTCTGGGTCCAAGGTGGGGTGGGGCTGAGGGACGGAGTGGAGAGAGACACTGTGTAGGAGAGATGGTCAGGGCTGGGGGAGGTTTGTGGAGGAAGTAAGCCTCTGGACAACATGAAGCTGAGGGAGCAGATAGATGAAGCTTGATGATGAAACTCAGTTGAGGGCTGAGGAATAGATGAGAATCAAGAATGTCACTGGGAGCTGATCTGGAGGTCAAGCCCACAGAGGGGGTGAGGTGAGGGTCAGTCCTAGGGTTGAAGTGGGGAGACTCTGGGGGCATGGATGAAGCTACACATTGTCACCATGAGCTGGCCTGGGGTTAGCAGCCCACACACTGAGAGGCTCCAGGCATGGGTTAGAATCAGGATGACCTGGTGCCCCCTGTCCTCCTTCCCAGCTTTGGTTTCCTCCATTGTACCTCTACTAACTGCCGTCTTAGGTATCCTCCATGTTTGTTAGTTTATTGTCTCTTTTCACCAACCAGAATGGAAGCAGGGTAGACATTGGTCTGTTTGATTCACCTTTATGTCACCAGCACCAAGCATAGCACTTGGCCTATGGTAGGTGCTCAACTAAAGGTTCAGGAGCAAGGCTCAGTGAAGGTATGTGGCACTTGCTAGGGTGTAAGCTCAGTGGTGGGGTGACCTTCAGGACAAATGAAGTTGAGAGAGGAGGGAGGCTCTTGGAACAGGCGAGGCTCAAGAATGGGATGCCCCTCAGGTTCACGATAAAGCCAAGGAGTGGAATGAGGGATTGAGAAGGAGATAAGGCTTCAAGGGTTCCGGTATAAGAAGTGGTTAAATATGCACATTCTTGGTGATGTCAATATCCACAGAAAGGGTTCAAACCCCTGTTCTCTCAGTCCCTTGACCTGCTCTCCCCTGATACTCTTTCCCTCCTCTTGACTTCTGTGGTCGTATCCTAAGATGTTGCCATTATCTGTCACCACCACATCTCCACAATCTCCATTATATCCCAACCTTTGAAAGCCAGCTCCTTCCTTTTAGAACTACAAGAACTCCAGCAATCCTTTGACTGCCACCGGGACCCTTCAACCAATAATCCTAGTGTTTTTCTCACTGCCCTTCACCAAATGTTGACTCAATCCTTACTTCTTTCCTTACCCATTAATCCATGACCAGTCATCCTCATTTCTCCCTAGAACCACACAAAACTCCTGTGTCCCTCTGTCATTTCTTTGTACTCATGTAGGAAAATTCAACCCTGATAAAATCCAACTTTCTACCTACTCTGGGTCCGCACCCCTGAGATTGAACGCGTCTGGTGAAAACCAGGGAGACATGCTGAGTAATTTCACGTTAAATTAATGGCCATTAAACCTCAAGTGGGCCCTTAATGCAGCCTAGCAATCATGCTACATTTCCATAGAGCATCCAGCCTTCTTGTCTCCCAGAACACTGTTTTAAGCCTTTTCTCCTTAAACCACCAATACTCCTCTCCCACCCTCACTCCCAGCTAGTGGCCTGGCTTCCTGTTCTGCTGGGAAAAGAGAAGCCACCAGAAGATACCTGCTCCAAGCTCCAGCATCACCTCTCCCACCTCCCTGCATCTGTGCATCTGTCTCTTGCATCATCAACTTTTTCTTTCTTAACTGGCTCATTGGCACACAAACATGTTACCGTGCTGTAATTTCTCACACATTAAAACAATACTTTTATCTTGTTCCCTCATATTCCTACAGCCACCACTCTCCTATGTCTCTGCTCTCCTTCACAGCTGAACTCTTCAAAAGAGTCATCAGTCAGCGCTCACTGTTTCCAATTTCTGTTTCCCCACTCTTGATTTGGAAGCACTCTGATCCACCTTAGGCCCCACCTCTCTGTGGAAATTGCTCTGGAAGGCCACCAATGACCTCCACACCGCTAAACCCAGTGGTCAGTTCTTTGTCCTTTTACTACTCCAGTTGGTAGGATTTGAAGAATTGGCCAATCCCTCCTTCCTGATCCGCTTTCTTCAGTGTTTCCCCACACCTTGCTGCTCGTTCTTTCCCAGTCTCATTTGCTGGTTCCTTTTCATCTGTCCCACCTCTAAATGTTGGGCTACCCAGGGCTCAGTTCATGGGTTGCTTTGCTTTTTCTATACTCACTCCCTAGTTGACCTCATCCAGTCTCATGACTTTTAATACTGCTACTTATTCTCCAATTGTATCTCCAGCCCTGATATTGCCCCTGAACTCCACACTCCTCTATCCAACTGACTCCACCACTGTCTTCCTCACTTTGGTAAATATACGTCCATCCTTCCTGTTCCTCTGCCTAAAACCATGAGAGCTGTCCTTGACTTCTGTCTTTGTGCCGTAGCCTGATACCAATCTGTGGTCAAAACCTACCCAGAATCTACCTACCTCTCAATGCTTCACTGCATCACCTGGTGTAAACCGCCACCGTCTCTTACCTGGATTATTTCAAGAGTCCCGAAGTAGTCTCCCTGCTTCCACTCTTTTCTCTCTTTAATCTGGTCTCAGGGAGCAGCCCCATTGATCACTTGTATGAGAATAGACATCAGACCACGGTGCCCCTCAATGTCTTTCCACATCGCTTTATCAACCAAAGTCCTTGCTGTGGATGAGACTCTGTTGGATGCGAGGGACACATGAAGAAACAAGGTCCCTGGCCCCAAGATAGAGGAGGTGAATGTGCAGCTCAAGTGAGCAACCAAAGGATCATAATGCAGCTGGATGCCAGCACCCTTGATGTGACTACCCCATTTGCTCTCCTCACCGCCTTTGAGGTATAGCTACTATTCTCTTCATTCTCCTTGGACAGATGAGGAAACTGTGATGAGATGAGGACAGGTTAAGTCACTTGCTCAAGATCACAGCTGATGTGTGGTCTTGTCAGGAGCTGAAGCCGGCAGAACGCTGCAGATGGGCCGCTCTTCACCCTTCTCACCCGTGGCATCTGCACACAGAGAGCTGAGAGTGGAACAGTCAGCATGGGCAGGGGTGGAGAATCCTGCAAGACCTGAGGACAGATGTCATCTGAGCTATGTGGGAAGAATGACTGCGAGTGCACAGAGGCATTCTGGGCAGGGTGGGAACTAGAAGCTTAGGTCTGGGTGCTGGGAGGAGTGTGAAAGCCACAGACCTGGGCCTCACACACTGAAAGTTGTGCGAAGTTGCCTGCGGACTTCCCAGGAAGTAAGTTTCCGAGGAGATCCAAACCACTTTTTCCACCAACCAGGACCCACGCTCTCTCCCCCCGAACTGAGAGGGGCTCTAAAGTATCCACAGCGCTTTGGGCCCCAAAGGACCCCCATTCTTATCCCTGGGAAATCTTGATTTCTTTCTGTGAAAGCCTGCCCCACAGGCAAGGGGATGCCGCCCTCCTGCCCTCGTCGAGGAGGGCACAGAGGGGCTGTCCTGGGCAAAGAGGGCTCCTGCAGCCTTGCAAGAACAAGCAAGTCAGGAGAAGACTCTGAGAACAGGCGGCAGGGGTGGAGGGCAAAGCGCCCAGAGTGGGGGAAGGGGGAAGAGAGAGAAGGGCAGGGACAGAGAGGGGCAGAGGGGCTGCTTAGCTCTGGGAGCTGGACTGGAAGAGGCCCTAGGTGATGGAGGCCTTCCCCCACCCCTATTTTCCACCACCCTGGCGGCAGGGCAGTTGGTGTTTCTCTGCCAGGAATGGGGGTGGGGGTAGTTCTGGGTATGCCTTCTCAGGATCATCCTGCCCAAAACATCAAAATGGGGAAAAGGGTGGGAAAGGCGCCCACTTCAGTTGCAAGGTGGGCTCCAGAGGTTCAGAGAACAAAAAGAACCCTGAAAACCCAGCAGGGTGCACCGGACGCCTCCTCGGAAGATTTGCCAGATCCAGATCCTGAGCTCCCCCAGAACGGTCCTGCCTTCCCTTAGCAGTCCACCTCGTCGCGTGGTTCTCCTTGGACTAGTGTCATCTACCAGCGTCTGGTCCTGTCATGCTGAACCTCCCACAGCGGGGCCTCCTGAGACCCCTCCCTGCCCCGCTCCCCACCCCTGCGCTCCCCTTCCTCTTCCCTTTCTGCGCCTTAAGAGTTTCCCAAGCCCATTTCTTCTTTTATTTCGCTGCAGCCCCGCGAGGGAGGCAGGATTCTCCCCATTTACCAGATTTGACAGGAGAGAAGCTTGTCGTCCTGGGGCAGGGTTGGGGGGGGGGGAGGAGGTAAGTGAAGAAGCCAAGGTCACCCAGTCATTGGCGGAACGCAGCCTCAACCCAGCCCTTCTACGGGCCCGCTGGAGCCCGGCAAGGTGGGCCCAGGCTGCTGGCCCGAGCCCCTTCTTTTCTCAGCTGGCACTCGGGGGCGGGCTGGCCACAATGACAGGTGAGCCTGGATCGGGGACAGTTGGGGGGGGGGTGCGCTGTGCGGGGCCCCTGGCGCGTGGGCCTTGGGCGCGGCCGCCCCAGCCCGCCTTGGCGCCCGGGCTTCCGAGGGCCAATGCCCGGAGGCACGACGGGGCCCGCGCCTTTGGCTGGGGGTACTTGGCGCGCCCGGGCCCGCCGGCCAGGCCCCGCCCCCTGGCAGCACGGGCGGGGGCAGGGGCGGCGCCGGCGGAGTGGGGCGCGGGCGCGCAGTGCTCGGTGCGCGCCGCCGCCCCTCCGGCCCAGCTTGCCGGCCTGCCCTCCCTCCCCCTCGGCCCGCTCTCCTCGCCCCCAGCCCTCTCCTGTCCTCGGCCCGGCGGCCCGGCGCGCGGTGGGGCGCGACGATCGCGGCCTGGCGATCAGGGCACGGTGGTCGTGGCGCTCGAGGGTGGCGCGCAAGGCGCGGGGCGCGAGGCCAGACCTGGCGCAGCAGGGCGTGGGGGGCGGGCAGCGGCGGAGTCCCCAGAGGAGAGCAGGGGCAGGGGGGTGCCGAGGTAACGGGCAGGGCCCGGGCGCCCGGCTGCGAGGGGCGGGAGCTCCAGGCGCACCTCGGCCCTGGCCTTGGCCGGGCCGGTTACGGGGGCCCCCGTGGCGGCGGGAGGGAGGCGGGCGGGGAGGGAGGGAGGGAGGAGACGGCTGGGCTGGGCCGGGGGCTTGGCCGACGGGGAGCAGGTGGGCGGGGACAGGGGCCCTGCTGGAAGAGGCGCCGCAGCGAGGTGGTGGGCTGCGTGCGCAAACAGGGCGGCCGCCTCCTGGGCCCAGAGAACGGTGAGGCCGTTTGGGTTGGGTGCCCCAGCCCCGAGGGCATGGTTCGGTGTCCAGGGCCCCTGAACTGGGCGCGGGGCACTATTGGGGGAGGGCCCGGCCGGGCCAAGGCGTTGGGGGTCTTGAGCAGACCCAGGAGAAGAGCGTGGCTGGGCCAGAAGCTGGAGTTCCTGGGCAGGGCGCAGCTGGAGGGCGACGGTGGGCAAGGGCGAGCACTTTAAGGGCTGGCATGAGTGGAAGGAGACAAGGAGGGCCCAGAGTTTGAGTTTGAGCATAATTTGGGAGTTCCATGTCACTGGGTAGGTTCATGAGTCATGAGCTTTGGCGATCACAGAAGTCTTTCCTGGCGACCAGTTCTGAGTGAGGGGAATGAAAAGGGCTATAGGATTTGGAGAAGTGGTTTGGAGGCTACGTCTTGGGACACCCGGTGCTCTGATGCCCTCCTGTCCCCGTGCGAGGGATTTTGGGAGCGATGTTTCAGAGTGCTGTGATTTGGAAGCTTCAGCCTAGGCTGGGGTTAAGGAAGGTCTTTGTGGTGGCCCGTCCCGGCCTTCCTTCCTTTCCAGGCCTTCAGGATTCAGCTGTGTTCTTGGGGGGAGTGGGTTAAAAATTCCTTCGGCCTACAGTCAGCCTTACAGTATCAACCAGGGGTAGGAGGGACATGTACATGCGTGACTGCAGCAGCATTCTCTGTCGTGGAGCCCTCATGCTTCCTCGCTGTTGCCATAGCAACGCCCTATTGATGGTGTATTTATAGGGGAAGAAGCAGGCTAAATTTTGGGGAAGGTGGGGGAGGCAGCCTCATAGCTGCAGTAGCAGTGATGGTGGCTACAGAATTATTAATGGAGTAGGTCATGCCCTGTGAGCTGTTTGGGGGGCGTTCCTGGCTTGTTTGCAGCTTAAAAATGAACTAATAACTTTGGCAGGTGTGAGGAGAGCCCGCATTCGTGGCTATGATCTGTGTGGACATGCACGCACCAAAGTCAGGTGTGTTTGGGACAAGAGGTGGCTATATGTAAGCTGTTACGTAATTTTTCCACATAAAAATGAACAAAAATCACACGGCAGTTCTCTTTGATAGGCAATGAAATGTATGTTTTTCTGTCTTCACTTATTAGTTCAGCCTTTACTCATTCTTTTCAAACCCTGACACAACAGCTCCATTTTTAATTCAATGAAAACCCTTGCTGTTAGGCATGCCACACCCACACCATCACCATGTGACTGGCATGCCCCCTGCCCCTGGAAACCCAGAGATCAGTAATGAAGCAGAATTTTGAGATAAATAGTCCGTCTTCACTCTTAAAACATCAAGGGCCAACTTTTCTTAACAATGGTAGATCCATCTGTTGACAGATTCACTCACTGATAGTTTTGGGTGCGATCATTGTGGGGTTCAAAAGAGAAAATCCCCCTTGACATGGTGTTTCCTAAGATGGATATTAGATTTGCTGTTTTTCCTTTAGCTTTAATTTTATTTATGATTTATAGCCTACCTGTTTGCCGAAAGGATTAGAAGGTGTATTTGAAGCATACATGAGGTCTGAACACATAAACAGAAAAGCGTGTGCTTTTGCGCTTTTGCGCTGCAAGGGAGAAGCATATGTGCTCAACAGCTGGGCTTGATGGTCAGTGTTAACACTGAACTTCCTGGCAGCCTAGGCAAAAAGGGTGGCGCGACGGGTTACACTGTTCAGGTGTCTTGCATCCAGTTAAGTCATAAAACCAGAGCTTCTGCTTGGGGAGGGGGGCAGCAGGGTGATGCTCCCAGATGTGGACAGCTTGGGCAAAGCTCTGAAATGTGTGTGTGAGTGGGAGTGTGTGGTGCGGAGCGCACTGTGCTGTGGCCACGGTTTACATAGTGGCAGGATGATTCCTGAGCAGGAGCAAGGCTTTTGGACAATAGCTCACATTAGAGGCAACGCTTGCATTGAGTTAGCATCTCAGTTTCAGAAGATCCTCAGTGCCTTATCCGGTGCAGACAAACAGCGGGGCACCTGGGTTTGGTCTGTGACTTCTGAGATGGCTGTTGTTCCCTGCGTTAAGCTTGGTCAGTACCTGCTTCTTCAACGTGTGCTGCCTAATTTCAAGGAACATGCTTGCTGTTGTTCCCTGCGTTAAGCTTGGTCAGTACCTGCTTCTTCAACGTGTGCTGCCTAATTTCAAGGAACATGCTTGTCATTAGAGGTATCTGGGACTTGCCATTGTGAGCAAACTGAGTTCCAAAAATTGGGTCCTGTCTCTGTCACTGTTGATGTGCTTGACCTCACGTAAATCTCTGTCTCTCTGAGGTCCTTTCCGACTTAACAGTGCAAAGATCTGTTGAGGGAAGTGAGGAAGGAGGAACCTTGGCCTGTAGGAGGTTTTTTTTTCCTTTTTTTTTTTTAAGAATAAAGTCAACCCTTAGGTCTTCTACACTCTCTGAATCTGTTCATGGGGCAAAGAGCTGGAAGGTTAGCTTTGGGCTCTTCTGGGACTCAGGGAGCTCTGGGAAGAGAGCCTAGGGAAGGATGGGAAGCTGTGAGTGGCACAGGGGGTGACCTGTGTCATGAGGTGCCCCTTTGGCCTTTGACCAGGCCAGCGGGGGTGGGCGTCACATCCCAGGGCCAAGGGGGTGCCCTGTAGGCTTTGGGCTGTGATTTCATTGTGACTCTGCTTTTCTCCTTTGCCAGGCAAGTGAGACGCTGGGTCTGAGGGAGGAACAATGGCAGGTGAGTTTGCCAGGGCCCAGGCCAAGGGGTGAGGGGCCATGCCCAGGGGCTCACAGGAAGGGTGCCTGTTCACTTTTCTTTCTTTTTCTTTTTTAAGATTTTATTTATTTATTTGACAGAGACATAGAGAGAGAGACCACAAGTTGGCAGACAGGCAGGCAGAGGCAGAGGGAGAAGCAGGCTCTCTGCCGAGCAGGGAGCCCGATGCGGGGCTCGATCCCAGGACCCTGGGATCATGACCTGAGCCAAAGGCAGAGGCTCAACCGACTGAGCCACCCAGGCGCCCTGCATGCTCGCTTTTCAAGTCCTTTCCAGCTTGCTTGTCCCCAGGGTGACCTTGTAGGCGTACACCTGCCCAGGCCGCTATGAGCGAAACTAGTATTACAGGCTGTGGGAAAGGGCACCTGCTTTTTGGTAAAGCCCTGCCTGCCTGGGCACCCTGCAAGGGGCCGGTTGTGACAGGAGAACTAGTGCAGCTTTACAGAGGCATATGGAGCTGACACCATGCTGGGTGGCTGGACCGTAGCTGGGTCCCTCCCTTTGGAATAAGTAGATGTGACCAGCATTCAGCGACATTTTTTGCAGGAAGCATCTGTGTGGTCTACAAAGGCTTAGATTCTCCACATAGATCCTGCTACCTCCTTCCCAGAGGCACTCTCAGATTTGTATGCACCCAATGCCCTGATCTAGCCCAGCCTGGGTTTGTACTAGATTGTCTGGGGCCAGGCTATTGATGATGGCACAGGTGGCCCTTCAGGTGGAGGGACGCCGCCCTGGTAGAGTCATATGGGGTGATTTGTTATTGGTCACCAGCAGCGTGCCCTTCCCTCTCAGTCAGATCCTATCTTCCTCCATAACAGCCGAGGCCTGAGTCTCCTCGGGTCGCTGGTATTCTAAGCTGACACGTCATGGCATCAGAGAAAGTCAGCCTTATCTGGGGTGGTGTCCTGCCCGCCGACTTTGTCTTGCTTCCCTTCCTCATTATGCTTCTGTGTCTGGGCTGAGTCTGGTTTGAAGGAGCCCCTGGGCCCCTGCCCACACTCCAGGCCTCAGTGCAGGTCTCTCCCCAGTGTTTCTGGAAGCCAAGAATGCCCATTCGGTCCTGAAACGCTTCCCTCGTGCCAATGAATTCCTGGAGGAGCTGCGCCAGGGCACCATTGAGCGCGAGTGCATGGAGGAGGTCTGCAGCTACGAGGAGGTCAAGGAGGTGTTCGAGGACAAGGAGAAAACGGCACGTACCGCCCCGGGGCTGGCTTCTGGGAGCAGGGGCAGCCTCGGGAGTAACAAGAGCAGGCCCTGGTATCTCAGGCCAGTCAGAAGCAATGAAGGAAAGACAGCCCAGCCTCAGGCCGTAGGAGGACAGACAACATGTCCTTAGGGTCCCAGCTGCCTGATTCTGGGGCCTCTTCACTTGGGAGCATTGTCCTTTGTCCCGGGTGCATTCCAGAGCCTCTCGGGTAGCTGAGAGGCCAGTCAGATGGGGCAGGGAGGGGAGCGGCCCCAGGCCCTGCTGAACTTGCCGGACTCACCGAAGGTCTCTGAGGTCCAGCTGGGGCATGAGGTCCTGCATGGAAGTGTAAGCGGCCCTTCTTCTTTTGTAGATGGAGTTCTGGAAGGGGTACCCGAATGCAGTCTACTCAGTCCGAGACCCTGCACAAAGCTCAGATGCCATGTACGTGGTGGTGCCCCTTCTGGGGGTGGCGTTGCTGATTGTCATTGCCCTGTTCATCATCTGGAGGTGCCAGCTGCAGAAAGCCACCCGTCATCACCCGTCGTATGCTCAGAACCGGTACCTAGCCAGTCGCGCCGGGCACAGCCTCCCCCGGGTCATGGTGTACCGGGGCGCTGGGCATAGCCAGGGGGAGTCCTCTGGGCACCGTGAGGCGGGGAGCAACGCGCAGGTGGTGCTGGGGCCCAGTCGAGGGGGCAGAACCACGGTTCGCCTCGAGAGCACCCTCTACCTCCCTGAGCTCTCTCTCTCCAGGCTGTCCAGTGCCACTCCTCCCCCATCCTATGAGGAGGTGACTGCACCCCAGGAGAGCAGCAATGAGGAGGCGAGCATCTCTTACAGCGACCCACCCCCGAAGTATGAGGAGATAGTGGCCACCAACCCTGGCTCGGACAAGTAGTAGGACTTTTGTCCTGTCCGGAGTGAAAGCCTCTTTAAGGGGGTCTCCTATTGTTATTATTATTATTATTATTATTATTTCTTTTTTTTTTTACTTTTTAAAGACTGTGCCACCACAAAACAGCCTTAGCCTCCTGTTGCCAAATAATTTCCTAACCGTGGATTTGTAGGAAGTCAGTTGTCAGAGACAGGTGGAGGGGACGGAGGGGGGGGTTTGAGAACATACATTCGTCAAAGCCCCTGGGGAGAGCCACAGGCTAGAGAGTCCAGCTCTTCCCCAAACCCCCATGCTCCCGCCATCCCGTCCTCCCATCAGGAACTGGCTTCTCTTATGCCAAAGGTATTACCCCATTGAGTTGACTGTGGCCAGAATGTCCATAGGCTCAGGCCCCAGGGCCACGCAGCTGGCGGGAGACCTGTCTCTGTCTGGAAGCCTAGGCCGTGGAGTTGAGGGAGAGAAGCTAGCCTTTCAGCAAACCCCTTTTCCTCAACAGTCCTGTGCTTTCTGTCTTTGCTTTATAAGGACTGAACAACAACAACAAAGGGTAATAACAAATGAGTAAGTGACCAACACAATAAAACAAAACAATATAACCTGGGCCATTCATAGGGGACTGAGGGAAATCAGATCTGTGATACTCCCCTGCCCCAACACCCACGCTGCTGACCACGTTAAAAGGAATATCTAGAGCAAGCTGGGAGGAGGACAGGGTATGTGAAGGATGAGGGGCAAGGGCGTAGCTGCCGGATTGAGCGAGAGGCCTGTGTGAACTTGGCCATCCTGGAGGCTAGCTCTGGTTCTAGTGGGCTTGGCCTCCTGAAGACCTTGGCTTTCTAGACATGTGTACCAGCTGTGCTAAAACCGCTACGCACTGGCCTGAGCCCAATCAGAGCACTGAGAAAACTAACGCCGGTGACCCTGCCTGGGGAGCCCGTGGCCTCTGAGTGGTTGAGGGTACGGGCTGGGGCAGAGAGCTTAAGTTTTCTCCTACAGAGGTTGATTGGCCCATGGAATGACTAAACCCATGAACTTGGCCTCCTCAGCACTGTGCTTTCTGGCTTTGAACTTTTAGGATACTTCCTTTTTCGTGAGCAGGTGCAGAGTTGAACTTGAACTTCAGATGACTGACTTCTCCTTAATAATGGTGCCCACCTGGGGAAAAGATCCTGAAGTGTCCCTTTTTAGAAATTTCTTGGCAGGGGAGGTGGGGAAGCCTGTGACGCGGGGTCGAAGGCCCATTCAGGGTTTGCTGTGTTATTGCCAGGTGCTGGTCCATTTTTAGTAACCCCCTTCTCTGGCCTAGGGGCTGTCCACCTCTGCATTTCAGTGAGGCTTTGGACAGCAGTGGGGCGGAAGTGACCTGCCCTTTAACTGACCGTGACCACGTAAAAGACTCTCGGTACCGCTTCCCCTCACCCCTGCATGTCCATCCTTCTGGCCCTAGTGCCAAATCACTTTTCCTCTGTGGTGCTTTAAAAAATGTAGCAAATTTTTGTGGGGTCCAAAAGAGTGCACAGCCAGGGTCTATCGGCAAGCCACTGAGAAGACAAGCTTCTTTCTGTCCAAACACGGCTCTCCAAGACAGGCATCGGGTCTCCTTCTTTGACTGCAACCCTGCCTCGAGGCCACAGATGACTTCTGGAGGCCCCTCCCGTCTTGAGGACTGGCCTTGGGACATGCTTCAAGTTTAGGAGACTTGTGTTCTTATCCCAATGAGGCCGCCAGCTTCGACAACTTGACCCGGTGGCTGGGGTTTTCCATCCTTCCCACTCCCTCCCAGGCCTATGGGAGGCTGACTGAGCTAATGTCTGTGCAGTTCTTGAAGCACCGGGGAGCTAGTGCAGTTTGCCCTTAAGAAGAGTCTTCTAGAAATGTGTAGCTTATAGGAGACCAGTCTTAGTGGAGGCCCTCATGTGACTCTGATGTTGAGTCTCAACTTGGGGTGTCAGTCTCCTGCCAGTTGACACTTTCTGCCCCCTCCTCCTTCCCCAAGAGCTCCCTGATGCCCGAGGTGCTGACCAGGTGCATTCCACCTTTCCTTCCTTCCCCTTTTCCTCCCTCCGGGCCTCTAACACTACACTCCTGCCCTTCCTCACAAAGGTATTTTTGGGCCTAGAGAGGCCCCCCTTTTTCCACGACGGAGGCTGTGGTCACTCCTGGTTGGCCATGTTGGAGGACCTGGGGCAACCCGAAGCTCTGGGGCCAGCCCTGCCCTCCCAGCATTTCCTCAGGCAGGTGGCTGCGTGTGACCCGGGAGCATGGGAGAGCCAGGCATGGGCCCCAGTGACCAGAGCCGAAGGGACTAGGCCAAGGAATGCCTGCTGCCTTTGGCATCTGCTGAGCCCTTCCCTGCCAAGCTGGGTGGAGATGGGAGGGAGAGGGAAGCAGGAGCCTGGCCCGGTGGAGGACAGCACGTGTTGTGTCCTTCAGGCGCCGAGCCAGGGCCTGCAGGGACAGCGCACAGGCCGCTCCTAGGGCCCTGTGTTCTGTTAAGGTGCTTCGCAGGATTCTTCCAGGTGGGCTTGCCACCGTGGTCTCTGGGACGTTTTTTGCAGTATATTGTAGGAAAAAAAAAAACTGTACAGTACACCATGGTCATAACTCCTCGCGGTGCACATTTGGCTTTTACGAATGCTCTGTATATATCTTTTCAAACTCTGTCTTTGTATGGACGTTGGTTTGATATGTTGCTGAATCTGTAGTAGCCACATTTTTGTTGTTTTTGGACTTTGTGTGCGTGTGTGTGTGTGCGTGTGCCTGTACACGTGTGCACGTTGCCTTTTCTCATATGCTTATCTGAAACAAGAGCCGGTGTGTGGCTATATTTGTACCAGGAGGGTACCAGTCTGAAGGGAGGAATGTCACCTCCTGGGGCTGGACAGCCTTTTGACAGGGCCCTGTGGGAGGAAGGCTGAGATTAGCTGTCCGAGCCCCCGCAAAGTCACCTTCTGCCCCCACTTCACAAAAAGTTTTGGGAGAAGACTAAGCCTTTTCTTTTTCTTTTTTCTTTTTATATTTTGGTGGGAAAAAAATATGCGACTATTGACTTTGGGACTGGTGGGGCTAGTTATTCAGATATTTTTCACTAAGGAAAAAAGAGAAAAGGCTTTAAAAACCTTTTTAAGACTTTTTAAATGAGAATCGCAAGCCTGTCCCTCCACGCTGCTCCCCATCGCCTGGGGTTTTCAAGATGAAAGCACAAGAGAAAGAGTGAAGCGCACGGGTGCCCAGCAACGTCTAGCAGGCTGACCTGGAGGCCAGGAGCCTCCTCTTCTGCTTGCGAATCCCACTGCCATTAGTGTGAATTCCTGAGGGTGCTTGGGAAAACAGGAATCTGCCCGGTGGGTTGGATGTGGCCTTTCTGGTGGCCTGAATATGAGGAATTCGGGACAGGAAAGTGTCTTTTTGTTAAGGAGTTGGAGCCAGATGGTTCCTCTCTGGCTGCGGGTTGATCTTTTGACAAACAAATGGCATCCCATGAGAAGAAGGAAAAAACAACACTGCCTCTAGATTGTTTTTTTTTTTTTTTTTTTTTTGTCTGGGGGTGGAGGTGGGGAAGGGCGGCGTCCTATTCACCTACTCTCTGTGTTTCTAGGAGTGTGCCTGTGTGCTCTGTCTTGCATGTGCTCTCATGTTCAAGGCCAAAATGGAGAGCTGGGCAGCAAAGCTTTTCGGCTTGACAAGTAATGAAGCTCCATTTCAGGATTGTGCCGATTCAGAAACAAGCACATCCTCCCCACTGAACTCTGCTCATACTAATCAGTATAATTAGCTAATTTCAAAGTACTGTAATCAGACGGCCTGCAACCATGGTAAAAGCCTATTAATTTGAAGCCCACTAATTCAGAACTTATAGAAAATCACAACTTAAGATAATTCATGGTATCTGCGATTCTTGCTCTGTAGAAATATTTGAAATATTCTTCACTGTAGTCAATTTTCAGGGTCCTATGTGTTAGAGGGATCTAGTTAAAATGAGCACCTTATTCAGATAAAAGGCTCAAGATATCAGGGATCCCTTCACCGTGCCTTCAGCTTTGGGGTTCAGCAATTCTCGTGCGCAAGGCTCTTTCTGCGTGGGATGGTCTCTCGGTCTCTCTCCATTGTGGGAAGGGTGGGTGCTGCAGGTTTTCATGCTCCTAGCCTACAACTTAAAGTAACATAACTGTGTATCTTGCTAAATATTCTGTAAAGCAGATGTTTTGCTATCAGACTGGCCACTCCCATCATTCGCCCCCAAATATTAAATGTAGGGAGGTTTTCCTTTCACAGGCTGTGGGCGGTGAGTCTCTCTCTAGCAAGAATTTCTCTGACAAGGATATCCAAACACTGTACTGAGACATCGGACCGCTGAACGGTGCCTGCCCTTCCCCCACCCCCGGGCTGAGCATTAACACAGATATTCAAGATTGGAACAAATCCCACAGCTGCTTTTGCCTCCCGATCTGTCTCCCCTTCTGGATGCCGCTTTCCCAGGCCTGAACACACCTGCTATTTCACTCTGTGATTGTGAATTTGTGACAGTGGAAACCCTGATACGTGCAACTGAGCTTATAGACATGATTACTGTGAAATGGATTAATTTTGGTACCACTTTAAACTGTGCTTGTATTCATGTGTTGACCCGTGTCAGCTGGGAAGTCTGTACATTCAGTAGTATGTCAGGATTTCACTGGAGCCTGGGAGCAACCAACATACTTGCTTCTGATTCTCTCTCTCTCTCTCTCTTTTTATAATTGTTGAGTTTAGCTGTTAAATTTCGTCCCTTTCTGTACAAGGAGATAATTAATAATAATAAAGAGCACATGGCATTCGTTTGTGTCCTGTCCTCATCCGTCTTGGTTCCCTGCTGACTCCCAAACTTTCACGGGGCGGGCGGGGAGGGGGGGGGAATGAATGGTTGTGGGCCAAACTTGTTTTTCCCAAAAGTCAGACTGTAGATAAGGAAACAGCCCAAACCAGTTTAGAAGCAGGAAGCGGAGATGTCCTGGGTGCTAAAGATTATCCTCATATGTGTAAGATGATCTCCTGGCCCATCCCCCTGGGACGCGGTTAGTAAAGTCTCACAAATCAAGTTAGCGACTTCCCTGTCACCTGATCCCTGGTTACTAACAGAGTTGTCTCTTGCTAAAAGGATGCCTTGCTTGGTTTCAGAGCTGGGGGAGGGTTGGGAGGGAGAAATTTTTCTGTGTCCCGTGAAGGTAGGATTTAAAACTCAGGCATTGCCCTGGCTCTGCTTCCTAAATTCAGAGGATGGCAAGAGTCAGAGACTGTTCGGAGGGCAAGGATGCCCTTGCTTCCCCTTGGTGGAAGCATAGTCTTAGCCCCAAACACTCCCAGCTGTTGGTGGGGGGTGAGATATGGCCATGGGACATTGCCAGTACAAGTTGGGCCAATCCCCAGTAATGAAAATAATCCAGGCTTTAATAGGAAAAGCCATGGCAGTGATGAGAAAATGACAGTGAAACTTAGGGCCTCCCTCGAGGATTGAATGTGGAGGCTAAATGCCAGAACTGACAACCAGGGGCCTTGGGTTCCATTCTTATCTGGGACTGGCTTGTCGAGTGAAGCCAACCTTCTGGGGATGTGGAGAAGTCAAGTGAATAGTCTTCAAGCAGACTCCAGGACACAGGTGGGGTCACATTCTGAATATGGGTTTTGAACTTTAAGCTCTTTTTGTCAGAAACAAGCATTCTAGGCAGTGACTTAGAGTCGTAGGCTAGCCCATGTGAGGAAGCTAATACATGAGGGAGGCCCCAGGCTCCCAAAGTCCCTGTTGGGCACCATCCGAGGGACTGGGCCCCGCTTTCTTGTTTGCATGTTGTACCACAAGACCGCAGGTTGTGGGGCCGAGGCACTGGGATTGCTTATGGACCATGAGGGCAAGTCAGGGGCAGAGACTTAAAGGAGGGATGGCAGGGAAGGGGGCAGAGACTGCTTCTTGGGTGTGGCTTGGGATCCCTTTTGTCATTCTTTCCCCAAGCCTCCTCTTGTATTACTGCCAAACTCTTCAAGCAGCTGGTCCGAGACTGCACCTAGTGAAGGGACGGAGGGATAGTGGGAAGGATCCATGAGTTGTGCTTCGAAATAATCATAGCCAGCTTTTATTGAGCACTTAGGGTATGCCAGGCCTTGTGGATGCATTAATTGAGACAATCCTTCCAACAAACCGGTGACAGCTGAGGGAAGGAAGGCCATCTGACCAAGGGCTCACAGACAGGAAGTGCTGCCCTCATCAGGGGGAACTCAACGTCTGTCCTGAATGCCCCACACCCCAGCCCCTCATATGACACTGCTAGTCTCCTTTGGAGGTTACTTTGCTTTTGTTTTCCCGCTGACTGTCCGACCTGCCAGCGCCCTCACACCTCATCCTGCCCAACTGTTAATTCCACAAGAGCAGGGGCCATGTAAAACATTTTTCTCCCCACTTCCCCCTTAGACCTCAGCACAGTGGCTCACGGTCAGTGTTCAATGAAATAAAATGTGTCGATTGATTATATTCTCCAATTAGGACCCAAGCTTCATGTGTTAGTTTGCTCGGGCAGCCATAACAAAGTACCACAGACTGGATGGCTTAAATGACGGAAATGTATTCTCTTACGGTTCTAGAGGTTGGTTCGCTGAGATCCGGGTGTTGGCAGGGTTGGTTTCTTCTAAAGCCTTTCCCTTTGGCTTGTAGACCGCCCTTTTCTGCCTGTGACCTCGCATGTTCTTCCCTATGTGTGTGTTGGTGTCCTAATCTCCTCTTGGTGTCAGGGTGAACGCTTTTGATCTCATTTAACCTCAGTTACTTCTTTAAAGATCCTATCTCCCAAAACAATCATATTCTTAGGTACCGGAGGTCGGGACTTCAACATCTGAATGGGGGGCGGGATTTGGGCGGGAAACACAATTCAGGCTATAACATTCCATTTGTAGCAGGGGGAGACTTTGTTGCTCCTTATCCCAACCCTGAGCACATCACATACGCTCTGGAAAAGCCTGGGGGTGGACATCAGGACTTAGCTCTGAGATGCTGGCAAAGACAGGGGCACCTCGTCAGTCTCAAATCAGGCCCCCCACAGCAGTTTCTTCCGTGCCACAAATGGACAGGCCTGGGCCAGTTGCCAAAGGTCCTAACAGCCCAGGTGGGATTGGGACAGAAGTGGGCTTCAGAACAGTTTCCCCAGGGTCCCTCTGAGGAGAGTGATGTGAGAACCCAAAGCCTGAAGAATAGACAAAATCTTTGTGTCCCCTCAGATTTTTTTATAGACAAAATATGTTTTTTTTTTTTTTTTTTTTTTTAAGAATCACAAGACCAGCAGCTCAAATAACAATGACTTTCAGCAATTTCTCTGAAGAACTCAAACTGCATGATGGATTCAGTTTCACCAGGCTCTATGTGCTGCAAAAATAGGGGCTGGCTAACATTTCATATCAGACTGGTTACTCTAAATCGCAACAGCACAGTGGGTGGGCCAGTCAGTCCTAGCCCTCCTGAATCCTGGGGCTGACAAGGGCATACGGGGGTAGGTGCTGACAGAGCATAGTGTTCCAGAAGCTGGCTGTGTCCCTGCTTCAAATTGCCAAGCCATGGGGCCCCAGAAGGGAGTACAGCAACATGCTAGGTCCTCCCTTTCTGGAACTCTGGGCCTAGTTTTGTGGGGAAGGCATTAGACAAGCCACAGCAATGAATCATGTTGAACTTTCTGGTAGGGGAAGTCTGGGGGGCTGGGGCTGCGGGCTGCCAGAGAAAGCCTTCCTGAGGAAGCCAGGCCCAACCTAAAGCTTGAAATAGGAATCAGTCAGGCAAAGAGCATGGAAGACAATTAAATCAGGCAGAGGAATGGCATGTGAAGGGGCCTAGAGTCCAGCAAGGCTATCATGTTTTTAAGGAAACAGAAGAAGCCAGGGTAGCGTAAGGGGAAATCCTTGGGCAAGATCAGATTGGAGAAGCCGAGGGAAGGCAGCCCATGCAGGGCCCCGAGGCCACACTCAGGGCTGTAGTCTTTACTCTCTAGTGAGAATGGGAAGGCACTGAGGTATCTTTGAGAAGCAAGAGGACATGGCCAGGCCTGTTACATTTAAAATAATCAGTCTGCCTGTTATGTGGGTAATGGGCTGAAGGGGTCATGACAGGATCCAAGCAAGAGGTGGTGACGGGATTGCCTAGGGGAGTGGCAGAGGAGACAGAGGGAAGTAGACTACCGAGAAGATTTCTGCTCAAACACAGAATTATATATTGAGGCGATTGTATCAGGGTTCTCCAGAGACACAGAACCAGTAGGAGATGTGTACAGAGATAGGAAGTTGGAAATACAGGCACCCCCCGCCTTTCAAGTTTGCTTTACATCACTTTTATGAAAAACCTACATTAGTACTTGTTTTTGCTAACTGAAAGAAACCAGCAGAAGATTTTTGCTTTTACAAAAATAGGCCAATGGTGATGGGTATTGAGGAGGGCACGTTCTGCATGGAGCACTGGGTGTTATGAACGAACAATGAATCGTGGAACACTGCATCAAAAACTAATGATGTAATATATGGTGATTAACATAACAATAAAAAAATTAAAAAAAAAAAACAAACCTTAAGCTGGTTTTATCTATTGCCTCGGAAGGGTAGTAGGAAAAGCACTGAGGAAAAAGACAAGTGATTTCTCCTTTTGCTATAATTTCTTAGTGGCCACAAATTGATGTATCACCAAAAACACTGTTTGCAATTTGCTTTGTCTGTAAAAGAATGATAAACATAGTTTGAAAGGTTTATCAGGTTTTAATAAACAAGACAGTTGTTTTGGGGTCTAAAAAAAAAAAAAAAATAGGCCAAAAGCAACAACACTGCCCATTGTTGAACATTTGTTTTGCAGTGACCTGTTCCAGAGGCTGTGTGCACCCACCAAGCTTCTTCCTCACAAGCTGCACTTGGCATCTCAGCTTTGAACTATGTCTATGAGCATCTGTGCTTTATCTGTTTTTGAAAGTTTTTATTTAAATTCCAATTAGTTAACATACAGTGTAATATTAGTTTCAGGTGTATGATATAGGGATTCAACACTTCATACATCACCCCGTCCTCATCACAAGTACACTCCTTCATCCCCATTATCATCACTTTATTCTCTAGAGTTAAGAGTCTGGTTCTTGGTTTGCCTCTCTCTCTTTTCCCTTTGCTCGTCTGTTTTGTTTCTTAAATCCCACATGTGAGTGAAATCATATGGCGTTTGTCTTTCTCTGACCTATTTCACTTAGCATAATACCCTCTAGCTCCATCCACATCATTGCAAATGGCAAGATTTCATTCTTTTTGATGGCTGAGTAATATCCCATTGTGTATATACACTGCATCTTCTTTATCCATTCATCTGTCGATGGACAGCTGGGCTTTTCCCATAGTTTGGCTATTGTGGACATTGCCGCTATAAAGGGGTAATTCTATTTTTAACTTTTTGAGGAACCTCCATACTGTTTTCCACAGGGGCTGGCCTGTGCTTTATCTTGATTTATTTTGTGCATCTGTCAGCAAGAGGTGTCCTAAGGCATCAGAAAGGCCTGATAGGGGTTATTTTTTGGGTCTGAGGACACTCAAAAATTTTTTCCATATAAATTAATAGTAATTGCTTCTTGCCTTAAGTCATTTTGGTTTATGAAAGATTTCATAGGAATGCTCTACTTTTTGTACAGATACAGCGAAATCTATATATTTATATCTGTAATTTCTGTCTTTTCCTCTCTCTCCATCTATCTGTATGCATATATATAGATATAGATATCTGTCTATCCATCTATAGTTCTATCTATCTATCTATCATCTATCGAGATTGATTTATTATAAGGAATTGCCTCATGCAATTGTAATGATAGAGGCCAAGAATTCTTACAATCTGCCTCTGCAAGCTGGAGATCCAGGACAGCCAGTGGTAAAGTTCTAGTCTGAGTCCAAAGGCCTGAGATCCAGAAAGCCAATGAGGGAGTTCATTGAGACAGAGAGTTCAGAGAGAGTTCAGAGGCAGGAGAAGACCAGTATCCCAGCTGAAGTAGTCAGGTAGGGAGGGGGGGAGAGAGAGAGAGAGAGAGAGAGAGAGAACAAGGGGAGTGAGTAGGTGAATTCCCCCTCCTTCTACCTTTTGTTCTATTCAAGCCCTTAAAGGATTGTGTGATGTTCACTCACACTGGGGAGGGCCATCTGCTTACTGAGTCCACTGATTCAGATGTTGATCTCATCCAGAAACACCCTCACAGACACATCTAGAAACAAGGTTTAATCTGGGCACCCCATGGCCCAGTCAAGGTGACACATAAAATTAATGATCATAGGTGGAACAGAACTATGCATAGTGACTGATTGGTTGGGAGGGGTGGGGAGAAGTCCCAGATGACTCTGAGGCTTGGGGGCTCAGACTGTGGGGTAGATGGCAGGACCATTCACTGGGAAGGGTCAGAGCGGAGGAAGAGAGAGGACAATGATGTGAAATGCTTCCAAGAAGTCAAGTAAGATGAAGAGTGAAGTGGGTTCATGGGAAGGAGCTACCAGGAGGTTGCTTGTGACTTTGGCCTGAGGCAGTTTCAGTTGAGTTGTGGATGAGAAAGGCAGACTAGAATGAGGAGAGGAATGTCTGGGAGGTAAAGGACAGTGTGCATGGTGGTGACGACATTTTCAAGGAGCTGAGAAAGGCCAGTAGTATGAGTGAGACAAGACACCGAGGCAGGACAGTGTTTTTTCTTTTTTTAATATTCAGGTCATTTTAATTCAACAACTAATTTAACGAGCTCCCACCAGGAGTCAGGCCTTGTGCTAAGTGGTGAGTGAGGCTGACAACATCCCCACGCTGGGAAAGATGTGATGATATTTCAGTGCGGAAGGGAATCATCCTGGCAAGGAGGAGAAGCTGAAGGCCCTAGAAAACGCAGAGATGGGTCACTGATAGAGCTGGAGCACCTTTTATAATGAGCAGGAGGCTTCGTGGCCTCTGTGAGAATCACAGCAGCTGGGCTTCAAGCACTAACTCTGCTAGGAGCTGCGTGCTTCATATTCCCTGCCTCCTGACGTGCCTTTTCCCCTGATACGACCACTGAGGCACATTGTTACTAAGTGAGGAGCTAGGACTCCAACCCCAAGAGGTTACGGGGAGGGGACTGTTGGACTGCAGAGCCTGGGCTCTGACCCACCCCATCCTCCCTGATGTGTGTTCTTTGTGTTAGGGGCTGCCTGCTAGCTCTGTCTTGGGAGAGTGAAGGGCAGGTCAATGTGGCGTGGGGCTGGAGGATGCTTGCTGAGGCTCTCTTGAGCCAGTTCTTCCCTTAGGACCTACCGCCTCCTCTTCTGCCAAGGACCCTGGATCACCAGTCTGAAGGCACTGGTTTGCTTCTAAGCCCTGCCACAGAATTGTGAAGTGGCTGGGCCCAGCTTGTCCACCTAAAATGGGGGATACTGGGAGGAGTATCTGCTTGTTGGAAAAAAACACACAGCTTCTCAGGCCTGTGTTTCTCAGCTTGCGTTTCTCCTCTCCTCCACCTCATTCTCCAGCTCAGAGGAGCAGCTGCTGCACCATTTTTCCCACCTCTTCATTATTGTTGGTCATTTTCCTTTGGCTTCTGATTCTCCTGAATTTTACATACACATCACATTTCAGTCTTTGGACACGGAAACAATTGGAAGCAGATACATTTCAATCTGAGGAGTCACTGTGCAGGCGAGGCCATGGACTCTGCCAGGTCACCTTATCTGACGCCCTCGCCAGGGATCAGGAGAAAGGGCCTTTCCCACCCACTCCAAGGGTTCCCTGTACATGGAGCAAAGGTAACTGACAGGCAGA
Organism: Callorhinus ursinus; assembly: GCF_003265705.2. NCBI lineage: Eukaryota > Metazoa > Chordata > Mammalia > Carnivora > Otariidae > Callorhinus > Callorhinus ursinus. Next base: position 1,370,200 of record NW_027397146.1, read on the forward strand.
CAACTAAACTCCTCCAGGTTTCCAAATGTGCTGCCAGCTTTGGGGGCAAGGGATTCTCAGGCCAGCAGAGACAGCAGCTGGTTACACCAGGAACCAGAAGGCAAGCTTCCCAGTCTTTGCTCTTTGGGGCTGCTCTGTCCCATAGGCACACAGTGCAGTCCTGAGTTCCCTTCTGGGCACCTAACTAGCAACAATTCCCCTACACTCGGTTGTAGCTGTACGGCAGTTTTTCAGGCAGCCTGCTCCTGTGGGGGCTACTCCAGGGGCTGCAGGGAGGGCAGCCAGGGCTGTGGCTCTGTGTCAGTGTCTCTAACCCACTTCTCCTGGGGCTGCTCCCTCCAGACTGGACCAGAGTTTGGGGGGCTGGGGTCATGACCAGCATTTCCACCTAGTCCAAGCCACCTCAGGAAGTAGTGAACTGTCCTGGAGGTGTGCAGTCAGAGGCTGTCGGTGCTGGGGACAAGAGTCAGTCTCTCGCTCTTAGGCTGACAAAGCTCGAGGGACCACCCACCACATTTCCAGGATTTAGGGCAGCACTGCCACAAAAATAAGCCTCCACGACTATCCCCACAGACCCATGGACTTCCTTCCTGTCTGTCTGCTTGTTTCTGTCTGCCCTCTGAGCCTGAGTTCCATGAAGACAGGAAATTTATCCCTAGTCTCAGGACCTGACACTCAGTCAGTCTTGATTCAAGACAGTCATACTGAATGAGAGGTGCCCACATTTGGAAGTCGAGGTACTCCCTATAACCTTCTGCTGGTGGCCCTGTCCCTATGCGGGGGCGGGGGGGTGGTGGTGGTGGGAATGAGTCCAAAGGCTGCCCCCATATGCTCCTGCCACTTATTTCACTCTCTCCGCTTACGAGGTGGCCCTCATTCCCTGGGCCTTACAGTCCCTGAGGTTTATGCCTCTGTCCTTCCTGTATCTTTAAGGAATGCAAGGCTCCGCTAGTCCTCCTTCCCTTTCCCTTCTGGTGGGGGAGGCCCTGGGGCTCCAGGGATGACATCAGCGCCAGCTGCTTCCAGGAGCAGGAAGGAGAATTGTTTACAGGTTCATAAGTTTCATTAGCAAGAGGAGAGGAAGCGCCCAGATGCCTGGGATCTAAGTTTGCAGCCCAATTCAGGGTTGTTCGTTTGGGCTTGGGACTGTAGCTGCCTGAAACTGAGCAGGGCTGGGATGCAGTAGACCACTGCACCTGCTGACTTTGAATGGTCTCTTCCATAGAACCCCAATATGAGAAAGTGACAAAAGTGAGCTGCTCTCTGTGAAGAGAGGCTGGAGTCTGCCCTGAAGCCCAGGTAGCCCCAACATACCTCCCTGAAACCATAAAACATAGTTTAAAACTGGGTTTTAGTCCAATCTTCCATGTGAAGATGAGAAACGGGGGCTCAGAGCATGGGACACAACTAGCCTAAGATGCCCCGGTGTCACTCCCAGGTGTACGGATCCTGGGCCCGGGGTTCCTGGAGGCAGGTGGTTGGGCCGGCAGAGAGACAGACCGACATAAGACAAGAGCAGACAGGCAGGCAGACAGGCAAACAGCCTGCTCCGTGGGGGGGCTGGATGCCCTCTAGATTTCAGCACAAACTTGGATGCAATTAACTGGAATTGTTTGGCCCCCAGTGGAGGCTATGTGCTCATGATCACCTTTAGGGAAAAAGATGATATGTTTTCTTTGGAGATGCTTAGCTTGAAAGGAGGGAGAGCTTTCATCTCCATCCCTTTCTGTTAATAAAACAGCTCTCATTTTAATAAAGATCCAAGCCCTCCAGCAGACAGTTCACAGGAAAGAAATACAGAAGATCAATAAACATATGAAAAATTGCTCAGGTTTATTCATAATTAAAGCAATAAAATTAAAGCAACAATGAGATAGATATAATTTTCTACCCATCATACTGATGCATTTTAGAAAGTTTCATAATATCTTCTGTTGATAAAGCTGTGAAGAAAACAGAACTTTCTTCCCCTTGTTGAGGTCCCACTTGGCACAGTCTCAGACTTAGGAAGGGCACTGACAATATCGGTCAATATTAGTAAAAATTGTCCACACAATTGTACCCTAGAACCACGCAAATTCCACTTCTAGGCACCTGCTCTACAAAAATATTTACATATGTGTGCAAAGAGGCATGTCCAGGAATGCTCACAGTTTCTTGTTTATAAAAGTGAAAAATTCTAGACACCCAAAATGTCCACAAGCGGGTCAATAAACAGGGGCGCAGCTGTGCAGCAAAAGCTGTGTTTAAAAGACGTGAGGGAGATTTGTTCTGACATGCAAGATCTCCAAGGCACACCGTGCACTTAAAAAAGTAAGTTGCTTATTTCTCAATAAAACTGAGAAAAAAATTCCATGAAATCTTAAAAAAAAAAGAAAGAAAAAGTGATAGACAAGAATTCCCTGGCCTTCCTTTCACTGAAGTGTGTACATGTAAGGCTACACATTTCTATGTGTTTTTCTTTTAAACTTTTATAAGGACTTGCAAAAAAAGAAAAAAAAACCGAAGTAAACTGGAGAATGGGCATGTACCTCAAATGTATGATCTCATTTGTGTAAAGCACTGCAAACATATACACACGTCTCAGCCAGATGTTCTCTGGAGCCCTCCTTCCCCTTTCCAGAGGCATCTGTCTCATCTCTGGGGTGGAAAGAGCTTTGGGCTCTCTGGCCCTCCTTTCTGGGGAGCCTTCCACTGGGGTCTAGGTCTCTGTAAGCCCACCACCTACACTAACCATGAGCCATCCTCCGGGCCCCCATAAGGCTTGGCAGAGTTCTCTGCTCTAGGGATGCTCTAGGCCTTCAAGCCGCCAAGGTTGGCACACTAGACAGTGGGGGCTTACCAGCCACACTGTGAAGAAGGGATTGTTAGCTCCATTGTCAAATGGGGAGACTGAGACCCAAAGAAAGGAAAGACTTGCTCAAGGTCAAATAATGAGATCATGATGAGGATGGGCAGGGCATAGGGTTGCCAGATATAAAATAAAGGATACACAGTCTAATGTGAATGTCAGATAAACCAGGAATAAATTTTTAGTGCAAGTTTGTCTCAAATGTTGCACAGAGTGTACTAACACTAAAAACGTCCTTGTTGTTTATTTGAAATTCAAATTCAATTGACATTCTGTATTTGTATTTGCTCAATCTGGCAACCCTGGCCAGGCAGAAGCCCATGGTTCCTGCTTCCCAGGCTCCTGAGTCCCACAAAAACACACTTCTCTGCTCCTAAGGTGGCCTTCCAGAAAGCTCAGATTTCATTGCAGCTGCTCCACTGGATCTGGGAAGGGCTTCCTCAGGGCCCTCAGGAATGTAGGCAGGGCCTATGTCAGCTGGACAGGTGGGGCCAGGGAGGGGGCCAGGCAACCCAGACCATGCCACCCTCTCTAGGCAAGTTCCAGCTCTTCCCTTTCTCCCTCACACTTTCCTTCCTCCCTTCCTCTTTTCCTCCCTGTTTCCTCCTCTTCCTCCCACCTGGCCCCAGCTGTGCTTGGCCCCCTTTGCAAATAGCCTCCTCTTCCCCCAGGGACGTTGGAGTTATTCCCAAGAGCCGAGGGTTCACCTCTGGTGGTTCTATCAGTCAGCGTTCTCTAGAGAAAAGAAACCAATAGGATGTATGTATGTATGTGTATATACATAGAGATTTCTTTTTAAGGAGTTGGCTCCTGCCACTGTGGGGCTAGCAAGGCCAGAATTTGCGGGGCAGGCCTGCACACTGGAATCTTAGGCAGGGAGAGATGCTGCAGTTTTTTAAAAAATTTTTTCTTACATTTGAGTGTAGTTGACACACAATGTTGCATTGGTTTCCGGTATACAACATAATGATTCAACAAGTCTATACATTATGCTATTCTCAGCACGAATGTAGCTGTCATCTGTCACCCTACAATGCTATTTTAATATCACTGACTATATTTTTCATGCTGTACCTTTTGTTGTCATGACTTTTTCATTCCATAACTGGAAGTCTGTATCTCCCACTCCCCTTCTCCCATTTCACCCACCCTCCTGCCCCCCTCCTCTCTGGAAACCATCGGTTTGTTCTCTGTATTTATAGGTCTGGTTCTGCTTTTTGCTTGTTGTTTTAGATTCCACATATGAGTGAAATCATATGGTATTTGTCTTTCTCTGTCTGACTTATTTCCCTTAGCATAATACCCACTAGGTCCATCCACATTGTCGCCAACGGCATGATTTCATCTTTTTTTAATGGCTGCACACTATTCCACTGTATATGTATATGCCACATCTTCCTTATTCAATATCCAATATTCCTACGGGTGGACACTTGGGCTGCTTCCATATCTTGGCTATTGTTAACAATGCTGCAATAAACATAGGGGTGCATATATCTTTTCAAATTAGTGTTTCTATTTTCTTTGTTGTTGCTGTTGTTGTTGTTTTATTTCATTTTCTTTGGGTAAATACCCAGTAGTAGAATTATTGTTTCATATGTTATTTCTATTTATAATTTTTTTTTAATTTTATTTTATTATGTTATGTTAGTCACCGTATAATACATCATTAGTTTTTGATGTAGTGATCGACGATTTTCATTGTTTTCGTGTAACACCCAGTGCCCCGTGCAGTACGTGCCCTCCTTAATAACCCATCGCCGGGTTAACCCATCCCCCACCCCCCCTCCCCTCAAAAACCCTCAGTTGGTTTCTCAGAGTCCATAGTCTCTCATGGTTCGTCTCTCCCTCCGATTTCCCCCCCCTTCATTTTTCCCTTCCTTCTCCTAATGTCCTCCATGCTCTTCCTCACGTTCCACAAATAAGTGAAACCATATAATTGACTTTCTCTGCTTGACTTATTTCACTGAGCACAATCTCCTCCAGTCCCATCCATGTGGATGTATAATTTTTTGAGGAAACTCAATTCTGTTTTCCACAGTGGCTGCACCAATTTACATTCCCACCAACAGTGCATGAGTGTTCCTTTTTTTCCACATCCTCGCCAACATTTGTTTCTTGTATTGTTGATTTTAGCCATTCTGACAGGTGTGAGGTGATAGCTCATTGTGGTTTTGATTTGCATTTCCCTCATGGTAAGTGAGGCTGAGCATCTTTTCATGTGTCTGTTGGCCATCTGGGTGTCTTCTTTGGAAAAATGTCTATTCAGGTCCCCTGCCCATTTTTTAATTGGAGTTTTTGTTTTTCTAGTGTTGAGTTGCATCAGTTCTTTATATATTTTGGATTTTAAGGCCTTCTCAGATATAACATTTGCACATATCTTTTCCCATTCACTAGGTTGCCTTTCTATTTTGTGATGGTTTCCTTTACTGTGCCAAAGCTTTTTATTTTGTTATAATCACAGTAGTTTATGTTTGCTCTTGTTTCCTGATGCTGCAGTCTTGAGCAGAATTTCTTCTCCTCTGGGAAACCTCAGTCTTTGCTCTTCAGGCCTTTCAACTGATTAAATGAGGCCCATCCACATTACCAAGGATTAGTAATGTCCTTTATTTAAAGTGCACACAGTGTAGATGTTAACAAAGCTACAAAATACCTTCATAGCAACACCTAGACTAGTGTTTGGTGGAATAACTGGGAACTACAGGCTACCCATATGGACAGGTAAACTTGACCCTCACAGTGGTCTAATCACTAGGGAAGCTGAGGGAGAATTTGGACTTAGACCAGGGGCTGTAGGGCCTGGCTGGGGATGGTGGGGCCTCCCCAGTGGCTGCAGGCAGATCCCTTCTTTCCTGCTCTTCCCTCCTTTGGTTCTCATGGTTCCTGCCCAGGCTGACCCAGGGCATCAAAAGGCCATCTCCCTTCCCTGGGAACTCCAGATTGGGAGAGACAGGATGTGTTCTGCAGAGGATGCCTTCCAAGGGGTGCTGTGGCCTGGATTACTAGCCAGAGCTGGGCTTGCAGAAGCCATGACAGTCTTGGGATCTAACCCTGTTTTGACTACTGACTGGCTTTGGGGTCCTGTGCCAGTACTTGCTTCTCTTTATTTTATTTATTCTTTTTTAGTACTTGCTTCTCTTTAGAAATGATGGAGGGTGGATCCCACCTGCCCCTCAATGGGGCCAAATCAAGTGACCTGAGAGCCAGGGTAGTTCTCACAGGCAAAGTTTCTGACACTTATCTTTCCTCCTAAGTTGCTTACAGAGTAGCAGGGGAGAAGGCTGTGAACCAAGCCAACAAGATACAGCAGGAACACAAGGTGCTGGGTCCAAGGCCTGAGCCCGGTGCGGGAGTCTGGCTCCACCCCCGTATCCAGCTATATCTTGCTTGAGCTCCTACCCCTTGAAGAGCTAATTTTCCAAGTGCCTGCTCTGTGCCCTGCTTCCCGTGTATCCTTGGCTATAGCTTAAAAGTATAAAACTGGCTGTGATGGCAGGAGGCCCCCCTAGCATCAAGGAGGAGATGGAAACATCCCTGGCTGAAGAGCCGGTTCCTGGAAGCTGTGTGCAAAACCAAGAGCACCTGGTGATAGCAGGTGAGGAGCCCTTGTAATGTCCCTTTCCTTGGGTGTCTGCACCTGTGCAAGGTGTGTGTATGGCTAGGCAGACTCATATATATGCATGTATGTGTGGCTACAGGTGTGTCAGTGCCTTGGTATGCATATACACGTACTTGTGTCTTGAGGGACAGGGAAGCTGGGGGGAAGGGAATTGATGATGTGAGCATTTTGCAACCTGTGAGAGAGTAGGATAAGGACCGCATGGGTGGTCCTTATCTCCCCCTTGTTCAAGCTACCACTGTGTCTATGGCAAAGCATCCAGAGGGCTCAATTTATAAGATCAATCAGATCAATTCTCTCCTTTAGTCCTTCAATGCTTTCTCTTCCTTTAGAGTAAAATCCAAACTCCTTTCTATGATCTACAAGAGCCAATCAAGGTGACCTCCTCAAGATATTTCATGCTGTGGCATGGTGAACCACTGCACACTGCATTTATGCTTGTCCTTATAACAGCCCAAGGCTGGTTCTTCCTCACAGCTTTGTGTTGACTGTTACCTCTGCCTGGGATGCTCTTTCCCTAGATTTTACATGGCAGGGATCTTTTTCTCTTTCAGGTCTCTGCCTCAATGTTGTTTCTGACTTTTCTAGAAGTAGTCCCTTCCTTCTGCCATGTTGCCCTGTTCTTATCACTTTGGGAGCATGTATCTCTTGATCTGAATTAACACTGATGGATTATTTCTGTTTTGCCCCCTCACTCACGCTATGCACACACAGACAGTTGGTTACTTGATTGCTGAGATCTTGTCTCTTGGTCATTGCTGTCCTTCCAGTAACCTAGCCCAGAGCGTGGCCCTCAGTAAATACTTGCTAAACTTTTGAACAGATGAACAGACTGAGGCCTGGGATCTGCCAATGGACAGCAGTTAATGAGTGTTGAACGATTCCTAAGAAGTTTGGGTACCTTATCCTCTTTCTGGTGCATCCCGTGCCCAGGAAGCCTTGGCACAGCCTCTATGGGTGTTCCTGGGGCTTTTCTTCTTCTCCCTAGAAATGACGGAGCATGGATCCCAGTCCCTGGGTGTCTCTCAGCGGCGACAAAAGTTGGATGCAAAGCCTGCTGGCTTTGCTGCAGGTCAACCAGTTTGGAATATGACTGCCACCCGGCCCAAGAAAACGGTACTGTGTGGAGCCCTTGGCATGCAACAGCTGGGTTGGGGTTGGGCGTACAGGCTGCCTGATGATGGTAGGTCAAGCAGAGCCAGATGTTGACTTGGGGGCAAGGGAGGGAGCTCCTGTGTACTGGTGAGGCAGTGAAGGCAGGGATGTCCAATGAGAGGTCACGACCATCCTTTGGTAGGCTGGGAGTTCAACCTTGAGAGTCCAGAACACCTGAATCACATATTACTTGGGGACTACATATACACTTTACTCCTCAAAACTCTAGTGTGTGTGAAATGAAACTTTCCTTCGTAAATAAATGAATGAATAAATCTCTCTGTTTCTCTATATATCTATATTTTATGTATAAATATTTATCTATATAAATTATAATTACAATTATATAAATTATTTAATTATTAATTAAATAATCAGCCTGGGCAGGAACCATGAGAACCAAAGGAGGGAAGGGCAGGAAAGAAGGGATCTGCCTGCAGCCAGTGGGGAAGTCTCACCATCCCCAGGCATGCCCTACAGTCCCTGGTCTAAGTCCAAATTCTCCCTCAGCTTCCCTAGTGATTAGACCACTGTGAGGGTCAAGTTTACCTGTCCATATGGGTAGCCTGTAGTTCCCAGTTATTTCACCAAACACTAGTCTAGGTGTTGCTATGAAGGTATTTTGTAGCTTTGTTAACATCTACACTGTGTGCACTTTAAGTAAAGGATTACTAATCTTTGATAATGTGGATGGGCCGCATCTAATAGATTAAATATAAATATATATAAATAATATATTTCTCAGGGCTGGGACAAAGGTAAGGCAAATTAGGTTCCTATGCTCCCTTGCTGTTAGGAATTCCAATCAATTGAATCTGACTATTTTGTAGCCAATCCTTTAAATTAATTTAATGTGAGTTAAGGAATGTTCTAGAAAAAAATGGCAGGTACAGTGTTACAAAGGATACTGGGAAAAGGCAGCCATTTTGGAGAAGAGGGAGACCTGAGTGTTCTGGGGAATCACGTGAGTTCTCTCACTGTGTAGCCAATCTTTTAGGTTTTATTCACTGGTGGGTGAGGGGAAGTTTTAGAAACATGGTTGCTATGCTGTTGCAAAAGTTACTGGGAAAAGATAACCAAGTTGGAGAGGAGGGGGAACTGACTGTTGGAAGAAATCATGTGAGTTTCAAGTTCTGTATCCAGTCCTTTAAAGCTACTTTCACTGCGCCTGAGGGAAAGTTTTAGAAAAATGGTTGTTATACTGTTGCAAAGGTTACTGGGAAAAGGCGACTAGGTTGGAGAGGGAGGGAGACCAAATGTTCTGGGAAATCATCTGAGTCCCATTGTTCTGTAGCTAATCCTTTAAGCTACATTCACCTTGGGTGAGGGAATGTTCCGGAAAGAAAAAATGGCAGCCATATTGTTGCAAAGGGTACTGGGAAAAGGCAGCCATTTTGGAGAGGAGGATGACCTGAATATTCTAGGGGATTACTTGACTCGCGCAGTTCTGTAGTGGATTCTGTTAGCCAGGGTCACCATGGTGTTACAGTGTTGCAGAGGTTAGTGGGGAAAGGCAGCAAGGTTGGAGAGTGGGGAGGCCTGGCTGTTCCTAGGGAATGAGTTATGATAAAGGCCCAAATGATTCCACTGCTAATGAATAAAGAGAAATAGAGCTCCCAGATGAGAGACCTCCTGGGAAAGAAAATAAACCAAAATATTGAATTGGCTTCTTGTGTCCAAAAGTGGAATTCAAATCAAATTGCTCCAGCAGTTTCGGCTCCAGCAAGCCACCCATGCTCATGAGACTGAGGGAGAATAGGGTGTTTGGGAGGCAGTAGGGAGACATAATCTCTGGATTAATTATAGTTACCTATTAGGACCACAGGAGTACTTTAAAAATAAACAGTCATTATATTGAATTTAGAAATTAGACATTTAGGGGGAGCCTGGGTGGCTCAGTCGTTGGGCGTCTGCCTTCGGCTCAGGTCATGATCCCAGGGTCCTGGGATCGAGCCCCGCCCTGCTCAGCGGGAAGCGTACTACTCCCTCTCCCACTCCCCCTGCTTGTGTCCCTGCTCTTGCTGTATCTCTCTCTGTCAAATCTATAAATAAAATCTTTTTTTAAAAAAGAAATCAGACATTTAGAATTAAGAAATTTATCAATTCTATTTATCATTTACTTTTAAGCCAAAAAAAAAAAAAAAAAAAAAAGAATGGAACCGTAACCACCTCTGAGAGAACCACAACATGAAAGGACAAAAAAATTTCATAATACTGTTCTGCTGATTTGGGTGTGGGGGAAGTAGTGTGCCTTGCAAAGTACATGACCATAAAAATAACACTTTTTGAAATAGTAGAGGGAAGCTAGGACTTGTTGAAATTCATAGATTTTCTTAATCTCCACCAAATTGCTATAGAAGTCTTACGTTTTACAATGCATATATTCTAAATAAAGGGTTTCTAAAATTAAAAACAAGACAACTGGTTTTGAACAGTTAGACCTGTCTTATGATGGAAACCACAATAAGCTATCATCGACTTGCGGTTGTTGTCACATTAATTCTTGTTATATTTATGTGTTAAAAACAAACTATGTTATTTCAAACAAACAAACCCCAGCCACCAGTTACTCATCCTTATTTGCCTTCGGATCTCTCAAGAAACCTTTTGTCTTTCTGATCCCAATCTGTAGGAAAATCAAGGGGATGGTGTGCAAATTGTTCTAAGAGAAACTCTCAATCAAATTCTCCTTTACTGTCCTGGGGTTTTCTTGACACACACTGTCATTTTCATCCTATCTCTGAGGTATTGTAAGAAGAAGATGAGGAGGAAAATAAAATAGTGGCATGACTGTCAAGTACTGTTCACACAGAAAAAGTGACACCAATATCTGTGTGCACTTTTGAGAGAGAGAAATTTTGCATTATTACAACAAATGGAGCATGATGGCAAAGTTCCCATGAAAATCCTTTATACAGAAATCACTCAACCTTGCAGCTTACTATTGCTCTTAAGAACATAGGAAGGCTGCAGATATTTTTCAGGTGACGGGCGAGCCTAGGTTGTCTGTTTCTTGTTAAGAATGAGGCAAATAGAGCCAACCAAGAATTCTGTGTCTTGGAGAGGCCTGTGAGACAGCAGGTTTCTACTTCAGCAAGGTGGGCTGTGCAGGAGGCACCTGTAAATGCCAAAGTGGAGAGGACTCTGCTCTGTGGCAAAACCACCCCTGCTTCTCCACTCATTTAGCTCAGGTTTGAACTCAGGGGGAAGCGCCTGGCTGCCAGGCAGGTGGGGTAAGAGGGCTAGATGACTGTTCCATGTACAGACCTTAAGCCAAGGCAGCTGTCCCCCACCCCCACCCAGCAGGTCCTCAAGACCACCCCAGTGTCCCTGCAGCCTCCAGCTCTGGGTCCTCTCTGGCCACTGACAGGAGGGGGACTCCCTCCTCTGCTGCTCCCCATCTGCCTCTGGGCCCCATGGCCTGCTTCGCGTGGCTTTGTTCTCAGCGCTCTCTGAATGCCGCAGTCTTGCTGACCTCCCTCATCATTTGTGGCCTCTCCTCTCCTGTTATCTTCTTTCTTATAGGTTTTATACCATTTTACTCGCTTCACTTTCATGTTACTGGAGTCTGAAGGGGAAGTGGTGTCCAATATGAGAGGGTTCCTGGTAAAATGATTAAAAGCACAACCTCTGGAGCAAAATATCCTGGCTTTAAATGACTGCTCTGCTACTTACTATCTGTGTGACTCGGACAAGTAATGTGACCTCTCAGTTTTCCCATCTTTCAAAGTGGGATGATAGCAATGCCTATTTTGAAGGGTCATGAAGAGGATTCAATGACTTGATGTTGGTAAGGGCTTACAGGGTGACATATGGCATGTGTTAAACCAAATAGCTTGTGAAATTTTTCATCTTGCACTGGAAACCTAGAGCTGAGATTTGAATCCAGGTGGGTCTGGCACGTTCTGTTCCTCTAGTGCACATTGGCTCTTCAGGGCATGAGATACCCTAGCCCCAGAGCTGTGGGCCAGAGACATCCACTCCATGTAGTCATTAGCAGATGGATAAAAATGAAAGCCGCTGGGATGGCTGTGCTCACCCAGAGAAGGAGGTTATGGTCTCCCAGTGGTCAGAGTTCTATCCTGAACTCCAACACTTACTGTGTGTCCTTGGGAAGTGCAGTCATTTGTCAGGCCTCAGTTTCCTTGGTTCTAAAATTGAGGTTTTCCATTCTCCTCTCTGACTCAGCTAATGTCTGCATGTGACAGTGTCGGCAGAGGACAGGGATCCCTGTCACTGCTCTTCTTTCCCCATAGCTTGGATGGCTAAAAGCTACTGAGGAGCTTGGTATGGGCGGAGTTGTGGCAATTGGCCAACTTGTGGGATTCCCAAGCTCTTCTAGTGGTCTGAAGCTGCCAACCCCTGATTCCAGAGGATCAGGTACCACGTGACTCCTGATAGGGTACACCATTGGTCTTAGGCAATGGGGGGTAGCTGCTCAGTTGAGACTGAGTAGGCTACTTTTACTGACCATTCCTTTCTTTAGGGGTCCCAGCTGCCAATGCCCAGAATGTTGAGAGAACCAGGCCATGGTGGTGCGCACCCCCAGGAGTATCCTGGTGGCTTCCAAAACATGAGGTTCCATTATGAGCGGTAAGAGAGATCCCAGGGATCCTGCAGGAGGAAAGCTGGAGCTCTTTGGGCAGGGACCAGGGTGGACCAGATGGGCTAGCAAACAGACTGACTGGGAAGGTGTTGTGAGCAGCTGGCCATGCTTGGAATGTTGGGGCTCTGTTGTCTCCTCATCATAGCCCCTGAACCTCCTGGTCTTTTGCCCACTTGGGGCCTCTGAGCACACTGAGGCTGGGCTAGGGTGGCTCCCAGCCCTCAGGTCCCAGGATCTGCTTACCCGGGAAGGAAAGGACTCAGGATGACAGAGTCATTGTTTAGAAAAACACCTGACTTCACCTGCTTGCCCTCATGGCCTTCCTATGCTCCCTGCCATGCCTGGCCTGTGACCACCAGCAGCCCTCGACCCTCTGTCTTTTCTTATTTCCCAGCAACATAGACGCAGATATGGTGGCAGAGATTGGCCTGGAAGAGCTAAATGGACTGGAGATGGAAGTCATGAGAAGACAGGTAAGCATCTCTTGTGCCATGGACCCACTGGGAGGGTGGAAGCAGAATCATGGTGTCTTGGGGCAGGTGGGCCTCAGCAGCAATGAGACCACCCCCCTTGAAGTCATCTTAGCCTCTAGCTGTGGAGGTGAGGTTAGGCTCCCCTTCCTTTCCTCCCAGTCCTCAGGGCTCTAGTGTCCCATCTTGATGGCAGCCTCAGCCCTGCCTCTCTCCCTGAGATGTGTGGGAAGGGAATAGGGGAAGTCAAAAGGAGGATGAAGAGGCAATAGAAGAGGTTGTCTTCTCAAGGAGAGGCCACAGCAGGCCCGAAGGGACATCTGCCCTGGTGGCCCTCTCCAGCCCCTGAGTGTCACCCATCCTGGAGCCTTTACTCTGGTGCTGCAGCTGCCCCCATGCCGGCCTGCCCCAGGACTGAAAGGCCCTTCCCCGCCTCCCCCCTCACAGTTGGGACGGGCTGGCCTCTTCCAGACAACTGGGTGAACACCAGTGAGGGGGGCAAGGCCACTGGGCCTGCGAACACAGGCAGCCCAGCCGTCGGTGCCATGGGCCCACCCCAGCCCCTGGCTTCAGTTGCTCTGCCTCTTTCTCACCCAGAGGCACTTTGGCCTCCCAAAGGGCAGCAAGGCCCCTTCCTGTACTAAGTTCATACTTTCCCCGGTGGTGAGCCATTGGCTTCCCCAGGAGAATCTCACTCACCTGCCCCTTTGGTCTCTGCAGATGCAAGTGATCACCAGCCGGCTGAGAGACCTGGAGGACCAGGGTGCCACCTGGCGCCACAGGGATGCTCTGTTCTTCACCATGCTGGTGTCGGTCTGCGTTGCCAACCTGTGGCTGTGGATGCGCCAGTGATGCCTCATGCCGCCTGAGCCCACTTCTCCTTCCTTTTCTTCCCCTTTCTCCCTGAGCTGCCCTTGTCCATCTTCCTTCCATCTTCCAGCAATCCTTAGCAGCATCAGAGCCATTTTCTAACTCTGGTTACACAGCTTGCCTGGGGGAGGCCCTAGCAGCTGGGAGGTAAAAGAAGTGTGGCATTCCAAAAGTCTGAATGGGCTGAAATGTAGCCACTTTGGGGAGTGAGGAGGGTGACATCTTGTCCCCACAGTAACACCAGTGGCAGGTGCTTCCTGCTTGCCCATCAGGGCTCCATAGTGACCATCTCAGAGCTGAAACTTGCTTCTGTGCCCTCAGTGTCCCTTCTGTTCCATCCTCTGTGGCAGGGGCTTGGCTGTGCATTCCGTTTTCTTCCACTTTGTGTACAGGGCTCTACACAGAAAATGCACTCAATAAAAGTTCACTGATAGCAGCAAACCCTGGTGGTTGATCTTCTTACATCTGGACAAAGTCACTGTTGCAGGGACCAGGCTGATGCCCCGACCCAGGGGTCCTGGTCCCTTCCCTTCTCTCCTCCCCAAAGTCCCCTGCCCAGGCAGGGAGCCTTTTTAGGGGCAGGGGTTGGCAGAGTCCTTCCTGTTGGGCTCATGACAATGAGTGCTTGTGGGTAAGCTGTTCTCAACAGCTTGTCTGGGCCAGGCATTGCAGGGACTCAATCAGAGGAAACCTGGAATGCACCAGAAACCTTTCCATTTGCCCAGGAGGAAATTGAGCCCTGGAGAGGGAGAACATTGTCCAGGGTCATCCAGCAAGACTGGGACAGGGTTAGGTCTAGAATGGGTTTTCCTGTGTTCCAGCCTCGAGCTCTACCTGTCTCATATAGACTGACTGAGGGCAAGACCCCTACTCAGCTGTGGAGGCTGGATGGGAGGTCACATGTAGGGGCTTCGAACCCCTCTCCCCCATGTCCACAGCCCCATGAAGCTAACCTCAGACAGGGCAGATTGCTGATAGGACAGTGGGACTTGGATTGAGCAAATGGGAGCGTTGCTGCTTGGGGCCCGACCACGAGACAGATGTGCTGGGCTGCAGGAGGCTTTGGGAAGAGCTGTTGCCCCTTTCCCTGGGGCCAAGAGATAAATACATATCTCTTGGGGGGCAGGGACCCAGAAAGTTCTTATTGGCTTTAGTGGCTGACTGGACCTTCCTAATCTGTCAGGGCATCTCCATCTATAAAGGTAGGAAAGTATGTTAGTCATTAGATATAAAATAAACATGACTGTATGTGTGTGTATGTCCATGTCTGTATGTGTGTATGAGAGAGAGAGAGAGAGAGAAAGAGACAGAGACAAAGAGACAGAGATAGAAAGAGATAGAGATAGTGGGAGGACAGGGAGGATGAGAGACTGGGACAGGGATGGAAAGAAGAAGGGAAGGAAAGACAGAGACTGGAGCTGTGAGCCTGCTTTGCCCCTGCCCCACCCCTTCTCTGGTAATCAATGGCCCCCATACAATGAGGGGGGTTCTTCTACTCTTGACTCTCAGGGGCCTCCTGTCAGCCCTGTGGGATACCATGCATGTGGCCACTGGGGCTTGGGCCCTGCCGAAAGTGGAGACAAGAACACTTAATGAAGAAACAGTTGGGAGCTTCCCTCTCTGGTCCCAGAGTAGAGAGGGTAATGGAGTACCAGAAGAAAGCCCTCTGTGGAATGGGGAGAGAGTGGCATCCAGACACAAGTGTTTCTAGTTGGGAAAGCCAAGAGGCCTGGGGAGAACCTGGAGCCTCCCTGCTGCCTCCAAATGGGCCCTGGTGCCCAGGAATAATCTGAGGACTAAGAGGAAGGCTGGGGAACCTCCTTGCAGGCCACCCCTCCCCTCCCCACAGCCTCAGGGCAGATCAGGGCCCAAAGGTGCAGGGACTTCTTAATGGCTACAGCCACAAGCCCAAAGTCCCCACTGCCTTTGAGGACATGGAAGGATGCCAACCAAGCAGAATGGAGAGGCCTGGATTTAAGGATGCCAGAAGGCCTGCCCTGGAGTGGCTCTCTGAAAGCTGCCCCTTTCTTCTGTTCCAGCTGGCTGTGCCAGAAGGCTCAGAGGAAGAGAAGGCTGCTGCAGGTCGGGGCAAGGCCTACCCTATGGGACACGGGTGTGCGTGTGTGTGTGTGTGAGCAGACATGGACATGTTTTCAGAAGAAGTCTGGCTGAAAATATGTTGTGAAACAAAGGTTCACCCTTGGGAGCAATTTAGCTGAGATGCAAACAAACAGTGTGGCAGCCCCCTGGAGAAATGCCTCCTCAGCTAGGTGAGCTAAGGTGGAGCACTTGCCTAGACCCTGGCTACCCTCCATACCTTACCTTGTGGTGTGACTGCTTGGCTGTTGCTAGCCCTGCTCCATCTACAGAGGCAAAAGCTGCCCCATGCTGGCCTCCATGATGACCTGGGAGACAGGCAGTGGGCTCCTCTGCAGAGTTCTGTGAGGGGCCCTATTGTAGGGGCTGGCACCCCCTTCCAAGCTCCCCTTGGCCTTGCCCAAGCACTCCAGCATTAGCCCAACCCATCTCCCAAGAAGACTTCAATTTCCCCATGGGCTGGTGGGAGAGGGGAAGGACTCATTCATACTTGACTGTGGGGGAAGGGGTTCTTCTGCAGTGTGTTGTTTATCGTTCCTCTTTGAAACTTCCTATGGGCTGCCCAGGCTTGGCATTAGAGGGGTACGTAGTTGGTCCCTGCACTGGATCAGGAGCTGCTAAAGGGAAGGGACTAACTTCCATTGCCTTCTGCATCTCTGGCACCTAGCAGAAATAAAGGGCTGGTAGGATGGCATCTTGACCAGAGTCCCTGGAGAGCAATTCTGGCCTCCTGAATTGAGGGCTGGACTTGCCTTGGTCTTACAAGCCTGGTCTTTAGGGCATGCCCACTGTGGAAAAGCCTCTGGCATAAAAGTAAGTCAATTCTGACCACTACTTTCTCTGGCGCGCCTACTATGTGCTAGCACATTGCATGTAAAAAATAATTACACGAGTCCTGCTTGATGATATCCTCCTGAAAAAGGCAAACATTACAGGTGTAGCTAAAAAAAGCCCCTTGTCCCACAATGTTAAGCCCCGCTATAGAACTAACTCCCATGGTCAGCTTGGTGTGCATCCTTGCAAACTCTCGCTGTCACATATGTGACACAGCCATCGGTGACCTCCTAGTGTTGCATAGATATGTGTACCTGTATGTGTCCTGGGCTTTGTGCATGGGATCTCATGTAAGCCACCCCACACAACCCACTGAGAGATGGGCCGGTTCCCCAGATGTGTGTGCAGGTGGGGAAAGCGGTAAACCTCTGGTCATGCCTGCCCCACTGGGCTGGCCCTTAAAACCCTGCCGGCCTTGGCAGATGCAGATGCTGAAACTCAATATTCTGGTTCTTCTGTCTCAGGTTGGCTTCCCAGCAGCTGGGGGAAACCAGGCAGAAGAAAGTGGGCATGTGGAAAGATGTGAGGTGCACAGAGGGGGCTTTGTTGTACCTGGCCTCTTGAAAAGGAGCTAATGATTTGCCACCGAAGGGTTTTTGCCCTCTTTCACTTCCCCAGCCATGGCCCCTCTTAGAGGCCAAGTCCAGGGAGCCCTGGAAAAGAAGGAATGGCTTCCTTTCCAACCTTGCTCCACCCCAGGAACCTCTTTTCTTTCCCAGTCTTCTTCCTGACTTGTCATCTGGCAGGTAGGCTGGCCAGGACTGTGACCAAGGTGGGAGGCAGGTGCACTGGGGCAGTGAGCTGGTAGCTTTGAGTCCCCAGACACAAAGCCCTGAGCGATGCATGCTCCATGTAAGGGAGGGCTCCTCAGGGAGCTTGGGAGGGGCTGGCTCCTGGGTCTGAGCAGACAAGCAGCCTCCACAGTCAGGCAGCCCGGCATCCAGCCCTCACCTGCTTACAGCCTGAGGTGTACAGGGCCCATAGTGAGAGTGTCACGCATCCAGACAACAGGTCCGACAGCTTCTCCATTGGGTGGGTGCCACCCTGGGCCAGGGTCTTGAGCTTGCTGCAGCCATGGGCGTGAGCTCCTCTGAGCCACTGTCAGTCTCCCCTGCTGGTGTCAGGCAGGGTGAGGCAGCTCTCTGAGAGGCTCCCAGCTGTGTGGGGGTTCAGGGACCCCAGTGGCCTGGGAACAGGAACACCAGGAGGTCACTGCTGGCTTCAGGTGCTGATGAGCCCCCAAGGGTTTGTCTCTGATTGGAGGCTTCACAGAAGGGCCAACGGATGCTGACTTGGTCAGGGGACACCCTGCCTCTGAAGTCATCTGATTGGTAAGGAAAGGGGCTGGCATTGGGTTGAGGCAGCCACTGATCAAGGACTGGCACCTTCTTGTAGCCAAGGCTGATGGCACCCCATGAAAGTGTGCAGGTCTTAGAGCCCGTCTTGACATGGGCTTTCATGTGACTGGTCTTTCCCAGCTGAGGGAAAGTGGCTGTGTGGGGAAACATTGTCTCCTGTCAAAGCAGCTGAATGAAATCCTGGGGTTTCTAGGAGTATGAAGACACAGAGTGCCATGTTAGGCTTGGCCCAAGGCAGCTAAGTCTTTGTTCTCTTCTAGGAGAGTGACTGAAGAAGACTTGGAGTACAGGACCTGAGGGGCTGAGGGGCTGCTTGGCCAGGCAGGCTTTGGTAGGAGAGAAGGAAAAGCCTATGGACCTTACCACCCACCCTTGCCTCTGCTGCTTGTTTGGCCCAGGGCATTTCTGGGCATCCCAGACTCAAAGCATGGTGGGTATGCCACCTGGAGCTCCATGGCTCTCTGCATATGAGAAGTAATGGAGGTAGGGGCAGGGGTTATGTAATGCTTCTCCCAGAAACCCTACTGGATTACAGTCTTTGCTTTCAGTCCTTCAAATGCACCCTGGCTTCTTCGGAAGAGCCTTGAGGAAGAGTGTCTACTGCAGGTCTCTCAGGCTTTGGGAGCCAGCCCCTCTGCCATTTGGGCAAAAGCATCTGCAGTGAAGTTTTTAGAGCTTCTAGCTGAGGGAAGATCCCAGAGCCAGGACTGGGACAGGGACAGGCTCTCCATTTTGGTCCTTCAGCTGAGCTTGACCCCAGACCAGGAAGTGTCAGCTCCATCCAGGAAGTGTCATGTCAGCTCCATCCATGTTGGCCTGTGGCCATAAGAGACAGCTAATGTTGGGGTGGCCTGGTCTCTAAATTTCCTGCCACTGTCCTGGCCCTGCTGTTGACAGAGCATGAGCAGAGTCCTTAGCACTACTTGTTAGGTGAGGCCTCCTGCGTGGTGGCTGCCTTACCTAGAGGAAGTTGACACTGAGTGCTTAGACTGGGCACATGTGCTTTGAGTTGAACCCCAACTGGCTGACAAGGTGTATACCTGGTTGGCCTTTGGATGCCATGGTTGCCTCAGAACTGCCAGGACCAGACCTAGCCACACCCCACCAGGCTCCAACATGAGATGGCCCCACAAAAGATGAGGCTGCAAACATGGGTCTGGTGAGATCCAGAAGGGATTTGAATGCCCAAATGCAGAGTTTGGAATTTGTCATGTAGATGATTCCCTCATCCATTCAATAAGTGCCCGACACTGTTCTTAGTTCTGGGACTTAGCAGGGTCACTGCAACTTCAGCTTCACAAGAGCCTGCAGTGCTTGGTGCAGTTCTGACCTAACTCTCCTCTTGGTACTCATACCCAAGTCCCTGGCTCTGTTCACCTGCCAGTTTGGCCCTGTGGCTGAGTGCGCTTTTGGAGCGAGATTGCTTAGGTGTGAATCTGTGCAGTAGGGATAATAATAGCATCAAACTTGTCAGGTTGTTGTGAGGATTAAATGAGTTAACTTAGGTCAAGTATTCAGCACACGATAGTTGCTCAACGAATGAGAAACTCTTCCTGCATCCCCAGGTTCTACCTTCTTCTTGGGCCTCCTTGTCACTGCCTGCTTGCCTGCCTACCTCTCTGCTTTCTTGATTGCTTGTCCTTACTGCCCTGCCACCCATGATGTGCATAATTCACCCCTTGATACCATTCTCTGCCTACGGCCTAGGACTTTCTCTGCTGTAATGGCTGAAATTTAATATCCAGGGCACTAGCTTCTGGCTGAGACTTGGAGCTTGCCTCTCCAGGCTCTCAGTCATGGAAGAGTTCCTTTCCCAATCAGAAAAAATCTGGCTGGTATTAACTTGAATCTGAGGCCAGAATGGCCTGGACTATAAAAGAAGTTGGGATACCTAGTCACCTGGAAGGATTCACTGGAGCGTCTCCCTGCTAGCAGTTCCCTCTTCTAAGCTCTGCCTTCTGAGATTCCTCCGAACTGCACCAAGGTCTAACCTTTATGTGTTCTCCCCTCCCCCCCCTCCATCCCTTCCTTCCTTCCATCAATATGTGTGGAGCAATTTCCAGGAACCAGCTGCAGTGCTGTACGAGGAGGCACTGTATAACAATGCAGATCCTAATGCCTGCCCTCAGGCAGTGCACAATCTAGTGCAGAGGGGTGTTGGCAAAAGGGTGGCATAATCTGGACTCAGGCTTCACTGTAGGACTTTGGGAACTTGGCAGGAAGCTGTGCACAGGGAGAATGAGCCTGGACATGCTCTTTAGGGAGAAGCTTGAGTGCCAAGCCACCCTGAAGGCCAGAAGCTGAAGGCTTGAAGTCTCAGTCAGTCACAAATGTCTGTCTAAGGGCTGATGGTGGTGAATTCAGTGTGATTTGGGACACGATGAACTGCATCTGTCCAAGGGCAGCCAGAGAGTAATGTCCAGTTGGAAGTTGGAAGGAAACCCTGAAGCTCAGCAGAAGGATTTTCCTTATTACCATCAAGTCCTTACCTTTATTATTGGACATTTGATTTCATCCTTACTTTTGTGACTGTACATAATTTGTCTTATTTCTCTGGCTAGTTTTAAGGCTTTCCCATTATCAATGGATTTGGGGAATTTGATTATAATGTGCCTGGGTGTAGTTTTCTTCATGTTTCTTATGCTTAGAAAGAAGCATTGAGCTTCTTGTATCTGTGGGCTTAATAGTTTTTGTCAAACTTGGAAAACTTTTGGCCATTTTTTTCTTCAAATATTTTTTTCTCTCTCCCCCTCCTTTAGGAACTTCACCAACACTTATATTCAGCCACTTGCAGTTGTCCCACAGCTCAATGATGCTTTGCTCTTTCTTTTTATCATTCTCTTTTATCTTTGTTATATTAACTGTTTTAACAACCTTGTCTGGTAATTCTACATTTGTATCAGTTCTGGGTTTGTTTTAATTAATAGATCATTTCCTCTTCATTATGGAGACATTATTTATATGCTTGGTAATTCTTGAGTGGATGCCACACATTGTGAATTTTACCTTGTTGGATGCTGGATACTTTTTTATTATTTTAAAAGATATTTTTGAGTCTTGCTCTGGGATGAAGTTAACTTATTTGGAAAGTTTGATCCTTTTGAGTCTTGCTTTTCAGCCTTTTTCAGTGGGATCAGAACAGTGTTCAGTCTAGGAACAAATTATTCCCCACTACAGTAGCAGGACCCTTCTGGATATACCACCAGATACCCCACGAATTATTAAGTTTTCCAGTCTAGTTGGTGGCATCAGACGCTATTCCAAGTCCTGTGTTAGGGTTGGAAACCGTAACCTACAATTTTTTGGAATGGTTCTTTCCCCAGCCATGGATAACTTCCTTCCTCATAGGTGTGTGTTGATAAATGCTCAGCTGAAAACTTGAAAGGGACTCTGCAGATCTCCAGAATTCTCTCTCTGTGCAGCTTTCTCTTCCCCAGTGCTCTGTTCTGCAAACTCCAGCTGCCTTTGGTCTCCTTGGATTCTCTTGTCTCTCTTCTCAACCCAGGGAATCTATCAGGCTCCCCCTGGAGTTGGTCAAATGCACAGATACTTTCATTATCTGTTGAATCCCTCCTCAGAACTTTTATACCTGCTTTATTATCTCACTAAAAGAATAACAGGAGCAACACAGAGAACCTCTTGCAACCCCACATTCTCCAGTTTCTACTCTATCTTTCTCCTTTCTCTCTCAGTCAAGCTTCTGGAAAGAGTTAGACATATTCATATCTTTCTTTCCTCACCTACTACTCATTATGAAACCCTGCAAAACATGTTGTCTTTTACCACCACTCCTTGAGGCTGCTTTTTTTTTTTTAAATAGAAAATTGAAGTATAGTTGATACACAATGTTACATTAGTTTCAGGTGTACAGCATAGTGATCCAACTTTTCTATGTTATGCTGTGCTCACAAGTGTAACTACCGTCTGTCACCATGCAACACCATTAAAATACCATGGATTATATTCCCCACACTGTACCTTTTTCATCCTTGTTACTTATTAATTCCGTAAGTGAAAGCCTGTATCTCCCACCCCCTTTCACCCATTTTGCCCATCTCCCTACCAACAAACAAACAGCCAGCAGAATCAAATCTGTAAATACAGAAAACAAACTAATGGCTGCTGGAGGGGAAAAGGGTGGGAAGCTGCTTTGGATAAGGTCACCAATTTCCCCCACTCTTTCAGCTCCTTGGGCCATATGTCACCTTTGCTGGTCTTGAGAATGTTATCCTCAGCCTCCTTCTCTGCTCTCATCCCCTGTGAGAGCTTTAACTCCCAGCAAACCCTGATGGTGTCCACATCTCCCCTCCATTCCAGAGCCTGGTGGGGATTGAGGCAGTCAGACTGCTGTAGCATGTCTGGAGAGAAGCAGTCAAGGCTCGAGACCAGGCCAGGGCCTTGGGAATGGAGGGCAGTAGATGGACAGATCTTTGACACTTTGGGGGGGACAATTGACTGAGGACAGAGGCTATCTGGGTATGATGACTGAAGGAAATAAGGAATTATGGTTGACATCCAAGTTTCTGGTTTGGATGACTGGGTAGAGGGCAGCCCCCCTTTATGAGATGGGTAACTTGGAGAAGCCAATTTAAAGGTAAAAGTATCAAGTTTAGTTTTAGTTGCGTTGCATTTGAGGTGCCTCAAAGGAGATGTCTACCAGGCAGCTGGATATATGGGTGGGCAGCTTGGGAGAGATGCCCGAATTGGGACCTTAATTTGGGACATGATGGTAATGGAAGCCTTAGGACTAGAGGAAGTTTCTTGGAGAGTGTGCAGCTGAGAACCACTGGCCTAGCTGCCTACAGTGCCAGGAGATAGCTGCCTGCCTTTGTTCTCTGGCAAGCAGCCTGACGGGGTGGTTCTGATGAACAGCAATATGTGTGGCAGGGCAGCTGCTGGGCAATCAGACTGAAGGAAGGGACTGTTTGTAGCAGAGAAGGAGCAGGAATAATGGGAGAGGAATCTGTCTTGGTGCTAGAACTTTAGAGAGGCTATAAATGTTGCCATGTGCCCCCACAGTTATTTCTATTGTGGGCTGAGGGCCACAGCTACTAGGGATGATTAGTAAGGAATAGGTCCAAGTGGTGGTTGGCAGGGCCTGCACTGGATCTTTATCAGTGAGAGGCTGCCTCAAGTCCTCTTTCTGGTATTTGCAGCCTCCCTGGGTTGGTTTGGCTTCCTCTGCTCACATTTCATTCTAGGTCCAGCCTCCTCACACCAGTGTCTCTTCCATCCCTGCAAAGGACTTGCCCTTTACTGCCCCACCTGTACCCCTGCTATTCATTCACTGAACAGTGCTCCACTGAGGCCAACTCTGATCAGTGTGAGTGGTACTACCTTTGTTTGCATTGCCTGGAACTTTCTGTCTCCATGGTCTGCTGCCTCCATGGTCTAAGCAGGGACTCAGAGATGCTGGTTCTTATTCCTCAGGTGCCCTCATTAGCATCCCAGTGCCGTAGTCCCACAGAGAACACCAAGCGAGCAGCTCTGAGGCTGCTTGTTATTACCACACACCATAGAGCTTGGTGTGTCTGCCATCACCATAGTGACAGCTTTGGAAGCTGGAACGGGTAGATGGGGGGGATGAGGTGATGGGGAGTGTGGCAGGGTTTCAGCAGTAGGGGCCATAGGCAACCTGGGGGGGATGTGCTGACCATTTCTAATCAAATCTGGTGGGACATGCTGACCAGCCTGAGCAGGGAAGAGCTGCTCTGAATCTTGTTCCCCAGCCTCCCTGACCCCATGGCAAGAAACATTGCAGAGTGAATGCAATCACCTGTCTCTCTTCAGGATTTTTCTCTCTCAGGCTGCTCCTTCTTAGTCTATTTTGTGGATACCTCCTCCTCTACTCATACCTTAAACTTTGGGGTTCTCCAGAGCTCTGACCTGGTCCCTCAGTCTGTATTTTCTTTCTGTGTAATCCCACCCACTTGCTCTCCAGTGCTCCCCATACCCCATCCATCTCTGAGTCCTGTCCTTTCTCCCTCCTGAATAGTTCTCCACACTGCCCACTTGTCTCGGGCTCCTTTGGCACCATCTTCTTCAGCCTTCTCCCTACCACCTTGCCTCCAATCTTTCTCCCCATATAATCCAGTCCCCACATAGCAGCCAGAGGATCTTTCTAGAATATAATGCTGTTCTAGCCATGGTCCTGCTCACCTCTTCCAAGGCTCCCTGTAGCCCAAAGGAGAAAGTTCTGACTGGTACTACTGTTTATGGAGCCCATGGGAGCTCTCCCTTCTCTCCTCCTAACTCCTTGCCCCAACCATGGGCTCCTCTTTGTTTCTCAGCTTATGCAACATTACTTGGAGAGTACTGGGGAGAATGTGACTAAAGCTGAGGGGAAGGAGTGCCAGAGACAGTACCACTGGTTGAAGGAGTCAATGAGAGATGAACTCCCACCTGAGGAACATGAGCTCTGAGGTGGTCTAGGTCAGGAGAACCAGAGAGCAGCGGGGAGTGGTGGAGTGGCAGTTGCTCTGGGCCAAGGAGATACATTTTCTCCCATGGGGCAGGAGTTTGGGGACAGTGGCTGGTTTGGAGGTGCTCAGCATCCTAAGCATGTGCCAGACATCTGGAAAGCCAGGGCACCAGAAGATGTCTTAGACAGTCTTTTTTAATGAATTAATTAATTTATTTGAGAGAGAGAGAGAGAGAGAGAGAGAGAAAGCACACAAGTGGGAGGGGCAGGGAGAGGGAGAGAGAATCTTAAGTAGACTCCATGCTGAGTGTGGAGCCCAACTTGGGGCTCAATCTCAGGACCTTAAGGTCACAACCTGAGCCAAAACTAAGAGTTGGATGCTCAACTGACTATGCTGCCCAGGCATACCATCTTTTATTTTTTTAATCCATTTTGTTTTGTTTTAGCTTTGATAGTTCATATGTCAAAAAATTCACCGGGGTGAAAGAAAAATAAGCACATTTTGTAAATTATTTAATGTTGTTTGCCTTTTAAATTACCTGGCAGAGTGGTGACAGCATCTTCATTTTCTTGGGATTTAGAGCCTGGTACTTAGGCAATGCTGAATCCTCCTGTCCTGCATTGCCATAGCAGTACCCAAGAATGCTGGTGTTTGCCAGATGAGCCCTGGTTCTGTTCTCACTGCTCACTTGCACCTCCTCTGCCTTATATGGTATCCAAGATCCTCTGTGACCTTCCTCTTGGCCATCTCCCTGGCAGGGAGGATACTGGTTGTACATGGAGGATGACAGAAAAATCCAATGGTGTGAAGAGTTCCCCAGCCAATAACCACAACCACCACGCACCTCCTGCCATCAAGGCCAATGGCAAAGATGACCACAGGACCAACAGCAGGTGAGTCTGCTGAGGCTGGATCATTTCAGAGATGGCCTGGAGGCTTCTACTTTCTCCCAGCTCTGCCTCATTATCACAGAGCAAACCATCTTTTGGCTTAAGGATACCGTCTAAAAAGGGACTATGGGGTTTCTAGGCACCTCCCAGGAGAGAAAAATGCTGATAGGAGACAAAGCATGCCCACAGAAACCCTGGTCAGCTCTGCTTCTTCCTCTACAGGCCACAGTCTGCAGCCGACGATGACACCTCCTCAGAACTGCAGAGGCTGGAGGAGATGGATGCCTCCCAGCAGGGGAGGGGTGGCTTCCGCAGGTGGGTTCCACCACTCACCTCCTGCTACCTGCTTCCGTCCATGAGGCCTGTCAGAGTGGCTACCATAACTCACCTTCTCTCAGTCCCGCTGAACCTTTCTTCTAAGACCCCTGGGAAGCACTTTTCTCCTGAGGAGGTTCCTGTGAGCAAGCTGGGAGTGGTCAGTGGAGCATTGCCTTCAGAGTTGTCTGTCTCAGCATTGGGAAAGGGGGAGGAATTTTTACTAGCAAAGGGGTCTATGTAGAGGGTCCTGAGATCTGCAGCCTAGGTCTCAGGAAACCTGGACCAATATTCCTCCTGGCTTGCCCTCCATTAGCCCAACTTTTATCTTGCCCTGGAAACCACTATTTGTTCTCCACAATCAACTGAGATGGCGTCTCTGACAGGAAGTCTTCCCAGAGCAACCCCTTGCCCCTCAGGCTGCATTCAGAGTCATACCTGAACCCCAGTCCCTGCCCTCAGTGCTGGCCCCCATCCCAACTGTTAGCATGGCAGACATCATAGACTGGCCTGTTTCCAGGGTCCGTTCTCCATCTCCCTCACCAGACAGTGAGCTCTTGGGCCTACATCCTTTCTGAACAGCATGATTCTCCTCTCTGGCTCATGTTTCCTCTCATCTCTAGGATTGTCCGCCTGGTGGGGATCATTAGAGAGTGGGCCAACAAGAATTTTTGTGAGGAGGAACCGCGACCTGACTCATTCCTGGAGCGTTTCCGTGGGCCCGAACTCCAGACTGTGACGACACAGCAAGGGGATGGCAAAGGCGACAAGGACGGCGAGGGCAAGGGCACCAAGTATAGCTGTCCAGCTTGTAGGAGTAGAAGGGCTCTCAAGCATTCAGCTGTAGGGCTTGGTGGGGTTTCTTATGCCACTGCCAGAGGAAGACTGGGGTCTATATCAAGCCCTGCCATGGCAGGCAAAAGGGTTGGCAGGGGAGACCTGCTATGGTTTTAATTCAGTTCACAGCTTTTCCAACATCCAGGGGCCAATTACCATGGGAGTTCCTGGTGGCTTTTCTTCCCCTAGCTGCGCCTTGCCAGATATCCTCTTGCTGCTCATGAAGCAAAAAGCAAGGACACATGAATGTGTGCCAACCCCAGTCTCAGTTCCAGCAGTCAGTAAATGCAGAGAAGGGTGCAATTAGGGAGTGCTGCTGAGAGTATGCCTACACCAGCGCCAATGTCGGTACAGAGGTGGGCCTTTGAGGAGGCCATACTGGGGGCTGGCTGGCTGGGGAAGGCCTGGGAACAACTGAGCAGGAGGGGGTGGGGAGGGCGGAGAAGGTAGAGCTGGAGGGTCTATTCTTTGAAGAATGAGCTGGCGACTGGGGATGTCTGGCCAAGCCGACATTCCCCACTTCTGGCCAGTGGAGGAAAAGAGCTTTTGCCAA
Organism: Callorhinus ursinus; assembly: GCF_003265705.2. Classification (NCBI taxonomy): domain Eukaryota; kingdom Metazoa; phylum Chordata; class Mammalia; order Carnivora; family Otariidae; genus Callorhinus; species Callorhinus ursinus. Next base: position 1,397,077 of record NW_027397146.1, read on the forward strand.
GATAGGATGTAGCATATGGGAAAGCGATTTGGGAGCTGGAGACCAGGGACCAAACAGGGAGGGTGGGGTGGGCAGGAAGCACGTGGCACTCACTTTCTTGGAGTGCCTCTCTCTTCCCAGGAGAGATGTGGGAACAGGCCCTGAGCCTTTATTACCATCCTGCGGAAGTCCCTCCCCAGGCCCTGAGACCCACTCCAATGAAAAGACTGCCCCTGGCCATGCCCTGCCCTCTGGTCAAGGGACCTCCAGAAGGCATGAGAACCAATGGGTTTGTGTGGGGTTAAAATAGGAAGAAGGGTGACCTTTGCCCATCTGAGCTCTACTCAGATGCCCACTACCAAGTTGTGGCTCCCTGAAAATGGGGACCTGAGCCAACCCAGTCTTTACCCTGCACATCATCTTAAGAATTACTTTTTAAAAGACCCCTGGCCTCTGGGACCTGGGGGTGCTGCCACACTGAAGACCTAGTCCCCAAGCCTGGCCTCTGTCTGTCTCCTCAGGAAGAAATTTGAACTATTTGTCTTGGATCCAGCTGGGGACTGGTACTACCGCTGGCTATTTGTCATTGCTATGCCTGTCCTCTACAACTGGTGCCTGCTGGTGGCCAGGTGAGCAGGGAGGGATCTGGGAGGGGGTGGCCAAAGCATCCCAGTGCACAGGCCTTGGGGTTGAGAGTACACCAGTCCCAGCTGTGGATACAGAGCTCACCCAGCCCAGCCTTCTTTCTGGATTCCCTGCTTGCCAATGGCACCTCCCTCTGCCTTATTAACCCCCAATGCCCCCTACTTCCCAACTTAATATGCTACCAAAGCTTCATGTCTATCCTTTCCTGGTATCTGTTCCTACTTCTCCATCTACACCAATACTGTCCTGGCTACCCTCTTCTCTCCCTGGGATAACTACAATAGTTTTGCACCCATTTCTTGTAGGCACTCTCGCCCTCTCCAATGCATCCTTCACACTTGCAACTAGTGTGGTTGCTAGAAACTGATATTTGATTATGTCAGTTCCTCCTCACAAACCCTTCAATGGCCCCCCATTGCTCACCGGATGGAATTGAAGCCTTCAGAGTGACCTTCAAGGCCCTCTGGACCTAGCCTTCTCTCTAGTTCCACCTTCTGGGCATACCCCAGCCCCAGTACTCACTACTCTTGGATCATAACATGCTGTTTCCTCAAGAGAAAATTCCCTTTCCCCATTTTTAGCCTATGGAGATTCTTCTTGCTGTTTCAGTTCCAAAGCCACTCTCTACAGGTAGCTTTCCTTGACATCGTTTCCCACCCCATCCCATCCCCCACTTCAGTTATTCATTCAGCAAGGGTTTGACTGAGCACCCATTGGATGCTAGGCTCTGTGCTAAGTGCCGGGGATAATGTGGTGAACAAGACACACATGGTCTCTGCTTTCTTGGAGCTCTCAGGCTAGTGGGAGACACTGGCAGTAAACATGAACAAAACAAATGCCTAAGGGACTTGAGGCAGGAAGCTACTAGAGAAAGGTCAGTGTAGACCTCTCTGAGGAGGTGACACCTTAGCTGAGACCTGAATGCTGGGAGGGAATCAGTTATTTAGGTGCCTGAGGCTGGTGAAAGGAACATTCTAGGAAGGAGGAACAAATGCTAAAACCCCCTCTCAGGATGGCCTAGTGTGGCTGGAGGACTTCAAGTGAACATCAGGCAGGCACAAGACTGTTCTCTAGGCTTTGTGCAGCAGTGGAGGGGGCTGGGGTTTTATTTGAAATGTGACCAAGTAGTCAGAATTAACAGCTCTTCCCTTTGACTAGTACACTCATTGGGTCATCATCCTGGGTTCTCTTATTCGGCTCCCTCTTTAGGTTCCTACCCATTCAGTCACCAACTCTTGTCAATTCCTCCTAAAACTCCTGCAGCCTCCAACCTCTTTTCATTCCCACTGCCTCTAGGCTAAGCCCAGCTACTCTCTCCTCTCTCACCTGGATTGGCTAGTGGTCTGTGTTGGGTTCTCAATAGGTGTATGTTGCAGAGATGGGTATCGAGGCTATTCAGCTGTGTATTATAATTCATACTTCCAATGACTCATTTTTCATTCAACTCACACCTGTCAAATCCTGGTGCTCTGGACTAGGGCATAAAGTATGGAATAATGACTAAGAGGTGGTCTCTGCCTTCTTAGTACTCATAGTCCAGTGGATGAGAGAAAAGTAATGGTCAGTGTGGATGTCTGTTTAAGGATGTCTATGTAATAATAAGGATTGGAGTATAAGTTGCTTGTCAGTAAGTTTCTTCATGACATTAGACTGACTGTGATTGGTCAGTGTCCCTGGTAGCCATCCCAAGCCCTGTGCTCAGTGGGCACTCACTTTGAGGCCTCCAGAGGGCCTTGGCTGACTTTGAGGGTGAAGTCCAGTCCTGTCTTCCTGCAGAGCCTGTTTCAGTGACCTACAGAGAGGCTACTACCTAGTATGGCTGGTACTGGACTACTTCTCAGATGTAGTGTACATCACGGACCTCTTCATCCGATTGCGCACAGGTAGGTGAGCAACTGGGATGCATATGCAGGAGCATGACCCATAGGTCCAAAGTCCTGAGTCCATACTTTTATGAAGCCCTCTTGACACTGTGTTAGACTCAACTGTCTAGCTGGGACTTGAGTTGGTGTCTCCTCCTCTTTGAACCTCACAGTCCCCACGTGCTTAGTGAGGTTCAGACCTGGTGGTCATCTTTCAGGGTCTTTCAGGCCAGCTCTGCTAATGAGTTTTCTATACCTCTCCTTGGGAAGGAGGGCTGAATGCGCAGTTTGTCCCTTGCTGAGCATTAGCCTATTGGGAGGGACAGGCCTGAGGGCAGAGCTGATATACTGGTTTGCATCTCTACTAGGTTTTCTGGAGCAAGGGCTGCTGGTCAAAGATCCTAAGAAGTTGCGGGACAACTATATCCACACCCTGCAGTTCAAGCTGGATGTGGCTTCTATCATTCCCACGGACCTGATCTATTTTGCTGTGGGCATCCACAGCCCTGAGCTGCGCTTTAACCGCTTGCTACACTTTGCCCGCATGTTTGAATTCTTTGACCGCACTGAGACACGCACCAGCTACCCCAACATCTTCCGAATCAGCAACCTGGTCCTCTATATCTTGGTCATCATCCACTGGAATGCCTGCATTTACTATGCCATCTCCAAGTCCATTGGTTTTGGGGTTGACACCTGGGTTTATCCCAACATCACTGACCCTGAGTATGGCTACCTGGCTAGGGAATACATCTACTGCCTTTACTGGTCCACCCTGACACTTACCACCATTGGGGAGACGCCACCCCCTGTAAAGGATGAGGAGTACTTATTTGTCATCTTTGACTTCCTGATTGGTGTCCTCATCTTTGCCACCATTGTGGGAAACGTGGGCTCCATGATCTCCAACATGAATGCTACCCGGGCTGAATTCCAGGCCAAGATTGATGCTGTCAAACATTACATGCAGTTCCGAAAGGTCAGCAAGGAGATGGAAGCCAAGGTCATTAAGTGGTTTGACTACCTGTGGACCAATAAGAAGAGTGTGGATGAGCGGGAAGTTCTCAAGAACTTGCCAGCCAAGCTGAGGGCTGAGATAGCCATCAATGTCCATCTGTCTACCCTCAAAAAAGTGCGCATCTTCCAGGATTGTGAAGCTGGCCTGCTGGTGGAGCTGGTACTGAAGCTCCGTCCTCAGGTCTTCAGCCCTGGAGATTACATTTGCCGCAAGGGGGATATTGGCAAGGAGATGTACATAATCAAGGAAGGCAAATTGGCAGTAGTGGCTGATGATGGTGTTACTCAATATGCCCTTCTCTCGGCTGGGAGTTGCTTTGGAGAGATCAGTATCCTTAACATTAAGGGCAGCAAAATGGGCAATCGACGCACAGCCAATATCCGTAGCCTTGGTTACTCAGATCTCTTTTGCTTGTCCAAGGATGATCTTATGGAAGCTGTGACTGAGTACCCTGATGCCAAGAAGGTCTTGGAGGAGAGAGGCCGGGAGATCCTGATGAAGGAGGGGCTGCTGGATGAGAATGAGGTGGCTGCCAGCATGGAAGTAGATGTGCAGGAGAAGCTAGAGCAGCTGGAGACCAACATGGAGACCTTGTACACTCGCTTTGGCCGTCTGCTGGCTGAGTACACAGGAGCCCAGCAGAAACTCAAGCAGCGCATTACAGTTCTGGAAACCAAGATGAAGCAGAACAATATGGATGATTACCTGTCAGATGGGGTGAATAGCCCCGAGCCAACTGCTGCTGATGAGCCATAAGGGCTTGGGCTCAACTGCCTTCCCAGCCTTGGCCTTGACCCCAGGAACTAGAAGAGCCATGCAGGTGTCCATATTGTATGCATTACCCTCTTGAATTCTCCTTGAAGCCTCTAGGAGCCCTCCTCCAAGTCCGGCTAATAGCCAAGCTTATGCACAGTGCAGACCATGTTGGCTCAGCTTCCAGGAGCTTTAGCCTGACCAAGTCTGAGGAGAGAAGAGAGGAGCAGCTGAACTATCTTCAAGGGGTCTCTCTTGGGCATGGGGGGCTGGGCAATGATCTGCTCTGAAGAAGCCCACCTGCAGGACACTGTGCACCCTACTGCAGAGCTGCCCTCTCTCCAGGCTCTTTTGCACATAGCTGCTTCCCACTTGGTTCTGGTCCTTGCTTTTCTAATATGTGTTCTGAATATCCCCATTTCCCTGCACATGTATGTAGTTCGAGAAATGACTGCAGACAGTTACCATAGGTACTGTGTCTATCTCTCAAGGCAGGGAAAGGAAGGTGGCATGTAGGAGTGTGCTCACTCAGGGCTGCCTCTCCATCAAGCACTCCAAGTCCTGTTCTGTTCATCCATCTGAATGTTGCCAGCGAGGAGTGAGGTCTCTGTAGTCTTCTCTCAACCAGAGAGATCATTATTCTCTTGGCTCCCGGTCCATTCCAGGGCAGGGAGTGAGGAGCAAGGAAATGCCACCTGGAGAAGGGAGCTCTGGCCATCACTCCTCTATACAGAGCGTTACTGAAGAAGCCCTGAGGCTGGCAGTGGGTGGGAGACTCTTCAAGTTCACATCTTCAGTAGAGACACCTACAAGTCAATAAATTCATTTGAATGAGTTGTGGTTATTGCTCAGCTCTGATATTCACATTCTTTCCCTTTCTCCCCTCTTTTTTCCTCTTATCCAGGACTCACTCTGCCTGGAACACTCTCTGCTGTCTTCTGCTGCCTGCCTAAGCCCCACTGAGTTCTTTAGGACTCAGCTCAGGCACCACCTTCTTAGAGAAGGCTCCCAATTAGGCAGTCAATCACCCCCTCTCTAGACTCCCACAGCACTTGTGAGTCTATATTCTGGCTCTTATCATGCTGTGTGTTTGGTTTTGACAGAACTGGTTTCCCCTCCAGACTGTAGGCTCTTTGAGGGCAGGCTCAGGACACTCTCTCCCTCACTGCTTTGTCTGTAGCCTCAGGGACATGCCTGGCCCAGAGGAGCCTTTCAGAAAATACTGATTCACTGGGGCAATGAGCAAACACACCAAACTCTTATGTTTCCATTTGCCAGTAGCCGGGTCTTGACAGAAACACTGGTTACATCTGGGGATTTGCAGAGGATCTTCTGGAGGAGCAGATACTTGAGTGGGATACCACCAGATGATTAGGAACCCAAAGGATAAGTGTAAATTAGTGGGCAAGAAGCTCTAGGTGCAGACTCAGATGCTTTTATGCATACCACTTATCTATACCTACCTACCTACCTGCCTATTTATCATCTCTCTATGTCTCTATTTATCTATCTACTAATCATGGTACAATACACATCAAATTTACCATATTAACTATTTTAAGTGTACGGTTTTGTAGTGTTAGGTACATTCACATTGTTGTGAAACAAATTTCCAGAAATTTTCATCTTCCCAGACTGAAACTCTGTCCCCATCAAACAACAACTCCCCATTTTCCCTCCCTGCTAGCACCTGGCAACCACCATTCTAATTTCTGTTTATATGACTTGACTACTTTAGATACTCATATAAGTGGAATTATACACTATTTATCCGTTTGTGATAGGTTTATTTCACTTAACATAATGCCCTTAAAGTTCATTTATGTCGTAGCATGTGTCAGGATTTCCTTCCTTTTTAAGACTGAATAGTACTCCATTGTATGGATAGACCACATTTTGTTTATCCATTCATCCATTGATAGACACTTGGGTTGTTTCCATCTTCTGGCTACTGTAAATCATGCTGCTATGCACATGAATACACAAATATCTGCTCAAGTTCTTGCTTTCACTTCTTTTGAGAAGATACCCAGAAATGGAATTGCTGAATCATACGGTAATTCTATTTTAATTTTTTGAGGGCCCATCATACTGTCTCCCTAGCAACTGCACCATTTTACATTCCCACTAACAGTACACTAGGATTCTAACTTCTTTACACCCTCACCAACATTTGTTTTCTGTTTTTGTTTTTATTTTTTTACAGTAGTCATCTTAATGGGTGTGGGTAGTATCTCATTGTATTCTTAATATTCATTTCCCTGGTAAATAGTGATGTAGAGCATCTCTTCATTGCTTGTTGGCCATTTTTATATCTTTTTTGGAAAAATGTCTATTTAGTCCATTGCAATTTTTTTAATCATGTTTGATTTTCATATTGAGTTGTAGGAGTTCTTTATATATTCTGGGTATTAGCCCATATCAGATATGATTTGCAATTCCTCCCCCCTTTCCATAGGTTGCTTTTTCACTGTTCATTGTGTCCTTTGACACACATAAGTTTTTAATTCTTATATAGTCCAATTTGCCTGGATGTAGGTGTCACCACTGATCTTCATTGGAATTCATTCTTCTAGCCAGACTTCTTTTACATTAGATGTAATTTCTTGGTCTCTTGCCTACCTTACAGTAACAAATCCTGACCAGGGACAGACTCACTTGGAGGGCTCTCCATGGAGGGATTACCCATGCTTAGACCTGATCCCTGAGAGTGGCAGCAGTAGGGAGGCAGCATTCATGATGGAACATGAATACACAAATGTGTATGCTCTCCTTTTGAGTGCTGGGCTGGAAGAAAGGACTCTAAGTCCCTTCATTTCATTAGAGGCTGAGCCATCAGGAGGTGGGGTCCTTGGGGATCCAACAGTTGATCATAGCTAAGGCTACACTAAAGAGCTCAGTTTCACTACGTGCTGGAACCCAGAGTAGATATTAGTTTTGTTGCCCTAGAATGGCACTGGGCCCAGAAGAAGGGGGATGGGTGCACTGAAAAATATTTCCTTGGTTTTAGCAAGAAATCTGCAGCCTTTTCCACTGGAGTCTGGTTCACCCTTGGCCCAGCCCCCATGGGTGCCTGATTTCCAGCCCACATCAATCTAGCAGACACTGAATCTTGGACCTAATTTTCCCCAGTGCAAAGTAGGTGACTCATCTGGGTCATCTGGAGAGCTCACTGGATTGAGATGCTGGATTCAGGGCTCTGCTCCCATCCTCTCCCCAGATATCTTTGAGTCTAATCACCTTTTGCGGTGCTTTGAATGTCTATGTTCTCTTAGGTTTCTAGGACTTTTCTCATGCTGTTCCCTTTGCCTGGATCACTCTTTTCTGCCTTTTCTTCCTCTGAGACTCAGTTAAGTGGCCCCTTCTCTGAGGCCTACCACAGCCTTCTAATGTGAGACTGTCCTGAACACTGGCTGTGTCTGTTTAGCAGTTGGTCTCTTCTCATCTAAACACAGTTTGTTCTTTGAGAAAAGGATGAAAGAGTTACAGAAAGAATATCCATGAAGCTTGGGGCGTGTGAGTATGTGAATGTGTGTGTGTGTGTGTGTGTGTGTGTGTGTGTGCGCGCGCGCGCGCGCGCACTTGTGTAGATGTGGTGTGGATGCCTGTGTGAGCATCTGGACGTCAGCCTAGGCAGACAGTGTTTCTCTCTGTGTCCACTCCTAGTCCCCTCCTTGGTTATTTTCTGCAAGAGCGTGACTCTCTCTTGCCTGTTGCTGGCCACCACCCCCACTTCTCTCCCATAACTGGCTGTAATTTAAGAACTGAAGTACATTTTCCATTATGTGTTGTATTTATTCAGCATAGTCTGATGTTCCCTGCTCTTGATTTTAAAATATTTCAATTGGAATGTTCTTTATTTTCCTCTGAAAATACCCACCTAAGGTAAATTGCCCTATTTGTATATGGCTATCAATGTGCTTTTCTTTGCATTGGTGACCTTCTATAGAAAACAAAAACCCCTGCTGCTACCCACCACTCTCCCTCCCCTTTTGGTCTGATGCTTGGTTGCTTCAGCTTGGCTGGCAGACTGCTGCCCCCACTTCAGCCCAGTTTGAGTTCCAGCCTCAGCAGCACCTATTTGTCCCTTAGCCTTTAGCCTAAAGCTAATTTGACCCCTTTCCCTTCCCTTGAAAGGAGGCCAAGGTAGAGCGTCCCTCACTTTTGCGAAGCTTGGAAATGAGCTCAGAAGCCCCCAGTGCACAGACTCAGAGAACCCAGCCACCAGAGGGCGCATGGACCTAAGAAAAGGGTGGTGGGCACCGCTCTGTGAAACCCCCCTACCAAGCAGAGGGCTGAGCAGGGCTCACTGAGGCAGTTAGGTGGCTGCCCTCAGGGCCTTGCTGAACTGTAGGACCAGGTCTTCCTCTCTGAATGCCCCACTGCAATCCCTTCGAATGCCCTTGGAGGCTTCTGGGTGTCAAAGCCAATGGCTGAATTCAAGTCTGTGTATGCTAGGTGCCCAGACTTTGCTGAGGGTTGGGCATGGAGAAAATGTCAAGGGTTGAACTTCAAGGGGACCTGGAAACTATGTTTGTCATTATTAATTTTAATGTGTATTGAGAAAAAAATACTAGCATTCTATGAAACCCTTGATGTTATGAATATAACTGCTTAGCATGGAGTTAAAGAAAAAAGTGAACTGATTTAAGGTTGATTTAAAGAAAATGTTTATATGAATAATTGTTCCAATGGCTCATGAAGGTAGTGACCAGATAATGGTGAATATCCAAATGCCTACCTGACACCAGTAAGGCATTTCAAAATCAACACCATCATAACTCACCTTTTATTGCTTTTCTTCTAAACCAGCTCCCTCCCATCCTCCCCATGTCAGTGATGGTTTGTCCACCATTCCAGTTGCTGAGACCAAAACCATTGAAGTCATCCTGGACTTACCTCTTTCCTTCATCCAGTATATCCAACCAGCCAGGAATTACTCTCTGCTTAACTTTCAAAGTAAAGTCAGAATCCACGTACATCTCCCACTTCCACTGGTTCCACCCTGGTCCAAGCCACCATAAGCTTTCTTCTAGATGCCTGCAGTTGTCTTCAGACTAATGTCGTTGTTTCTACCTTGTCTTCCTGAAATCCTTGCCATTTCCCTGCTTAAAACCTCCCATTGTTTTCTCATTATTCCTATAATAGAATCCAAACTCATGACTGTGGTCTCCAGGTCCTGTTGTTACCGGCCCGGGCCATGTCTCTGATCTTGCCTGCTCTTTTTCTCCTCCTGCTTCTCTCTGGCCCAAGCCCTCCAGTCTTCTTTTAATTCCTTCCACACTCCCACCAAGCTTCTTCTTGTCTTGGTGGACTTGCACTCACTGTCCCTCCGCCTTGATCCCTCTTCCTCTAGACCTTGCCATGACTGGTTCTTTGTCTTCAGGGCTCTGAAGTGGCCCTCACAGAGATCCACATAAAAACCAGTCCCCACCTCCTCTCTGTGGGATTCACAGTGCCTTCTCCATGGCTGAAGCTTCTTGGTGTTGGAAGTGTGGGTAGGGACTTGGTCCCTAGAGGGCCCTACTGAAGGTAGAGCTCTGCAAGCCGAACAGAGAACTGGGGTAGGCTGGCATGGGATGCCATCTGGTTCCAGCAGGAGGAATGGCTTGCCATACTAACTATGTGTTCTGTTGCAGGTCACCTTCCCCCTGGCATGGACTGAGCTGCCAACTACTAAGTGATTCTGCTTGGAGAAAAGGCAGACATTTCCCTGGAAGAACCATCCAGTCCTTATTTAAGACCCCATACAAAGCCAGCTACAGCTGGCACCATTTGGGAGGGTGATGAAGATGTATTTCTTGCTAAAAGGCTTGTTAAGCACAGCTGCAAAGGGGCTTAGTGCTGTGGCTGGGACCAGGGCCATGCGTGTGTAGGATCTGATAGGGGTACTGGCCTGGGAGCCCAGGAATGTAAGGTAGGTTCTATTCCACCCTATTTGCTAGAGATATGGAAATTTCTACCCTTGGAAACCTGGGGCAAATCACAGTAGCAGAGTTGGGGAAGAAGGCATTAAATCGTTATTTCTAATCAAACCATTCTTTCTTGGCTCTTCCAGGCTTGGTGACGCCCTGCTTTTTTCCAGAACTTTTCACCTACTTGTACTTACAGGAATCAAACCGGGCAGTGCTCTAAGGGGGTCTGGGCAAGCTGCTATTTTGTTCTCCATATACAGATTTGTCCCTGAGTACTTGATATTTGCCAAGGGTCTTGAGGGATGCAGTGGAGCTGTTTTGGCAAGCAGGATCGTGTGCCAGGTCCAAGGATCCAATTGGGCAAGGATGCTGAAGACCAAGGCCAAGGGCCCCAGTCTGTGGCTGGAGTGGAGCATGAACCTGATGTTCTCTTGGGCTCCACAGAACCTGGGATTAGCTTGGCCTCACTGGCTGAACTTGGATGAGTTTCTTTCCCTCTTGGCCTCAATTTCCCACTTACTAAAAAAAAAAAAAGACTTTTTCAGGACCCTTTGAAGCCCTTCTGAGGAAGGGAGGCGATGAGTTTGTCTTACCTCAACTCATACCCTTGTGTCACCCAAGTTTGTGTAACTGCTAACTTCCAGGCAGACCTTCAGAGTTGCCAGTTTCTATGGATCAATGTATTTAATTAGATACGTTTTCTTGTTTCTCCTTTATTGGATTGAGTAAAAAAATTAAATTGGGCAATTTGTTAGGTTATTTAAATGCCGACTCAGTTACATAATCTGGGCCAGTGCCACATCCAAGTCCTTCCAACTTCTTCCCGGAGTGGTGGAATCAGAGGCCAGCTGGAAGAATGGGTATCCCTGGAATTTGTAGGTTGATCCTCTGGCTCTTGAGGGTCTGAGTCCCTGGGGCATAGCCTGACTCTTTGCCAGTCTAAGGGGGCAAGGTAGGGGGTTAGAGAGGCTTCAGGGCTAGTGTTGGATGGGAGCAGTGGTAAGATGTTAGTAATTAGAAGTTCCTAGCATAGCCCATGAACAAACATCTGCCTTGAATTTGCTGCCTGTTTTCCTATCCTTATAATTGGTTAAGGTCTCTGGAGACCCTTCTGTTCTGGCTTTTTGGAGAACTCTGGCTCTAGGGAGGTGAGGACTGTCCAGTGCTGGAGCGGGGAGAAGCGTTTGGGACCCAGGTCTTGGAGGCCAAGCGAGGTGGGGTGAACAGGCTGCTGGTGGAGATGAGCAGCAGCCTGGGCCAGGGTCTGGAAGGCACGGGTTGGCCGGGCTAGCTCAGGTTCAAGATCGCTCACCCAGCTGCTGTTCCACCTCTGGCCGCAGAGCATGGTGGGGGCGCTCTCGCGCCGCGAGTGGAGCTTAGTACCGCGCTTTCCAAGCCCTTGCCCACCCTACACGTCGCAGGACCTGGACCCCAGGAAACTGGGGCACTCCAAGACCCCCGGGCAAGAATGAGTTTGGGAGAGGTGAGAAGTGCAGCTGCGGGCACAGGGCATGGCAGGAAGAAGTTCTCCAGGGGCCTCCTCAGGTCTCCCCATTTCCTCTGCATAGAATCCCCTCCCACCCCTTCATTCCCCGCTTCCCACTGAGACCCTGACTGTGTCTGCCAGCAGCACAGTGCCACGTGCAGGGTCATTGTTGGTAACCCCTTCTCTTTCTTGCCCAAGGAAAGGCAGGGGAGATGTAGCTGTGGGATATTTCCTTCTGGGACCTGCTCTGAGAGGTGATGGGGTTGTAGCCACTAGGCCACTTTCTTGGATCCTGGGGCCCCGGGAGTGAGCAGGCAAGTCTGTAGACAGGCTGCCCAGAACTGTTGAATTCAAGAAGGCATTGACAAGATGTGACAGGCGTACAGGGACAATGGCTGGAGGGCTCTAGCAGGGGCTGGGGACAGGCATTGGGGGCATTGGGCTTGGTAAATAACATTAACAAGGCGACAACCTGAGCAGGCAAATTGGGAATGCAGACAGGGCTCCGTGACTGCACTGGCTGTCTGCCTGTGAGTCACCTTTGCAGATCGATTTCATCGCTGAGCACTTGGATATGCAATGTGCTTGGAAAGACAGGCTGGGTTGGAGTCCTCCCTCTAAACATTGAAACAATTTGGGGGAGTGCCACCTTAGGAGGGAATGGCCCAGGAATGCCTCCTTAGGAGGGGCCCAGATGTCATGGCCCTCATCTCTTCCCTTTCTTGGCCCCTCTTTTACAAGGGCTGGGACCAGTTCCCTAGGCTTCAAGTTGAAATTGGCCATTCCCAAAGCCACCCTGATTTGGGGGTCTCCAGAGATCCCCTTGGATCTGCTTGATCAAATTACCTCTTGTGGCTCAATTTCCTTGTCCCCATTCAATGTCTGGCACAGAGAAGATGCCAAAAAATGTTTCTTCAAAGAATGAGGAAACCAGTCAGTGTATTTCTTTATTTTTTAACAAGTTTGAATTTGTCTGTGTTTCCTACTATATCTATGGAATAAAAGTACAACCCTTTAGGAAACAAGTGTGTATCCAGTGTGTCCATAGCACAGCAGTGGTTTCTGGAAATAAACCAGTTCTGTGTGGATGTGAGCCAGGGAGTAGGTGGGGAAACAGAGTCTAGGAAAGAGGAAATCTGCCTGAAAAGAGTCCCAGGAATGCCGCTCATTTTGCAGGCATGGTCATGTTCTTCCCTTTCTGTTCTGATCTTGTGGAACAGAAAATAGTTTTCCTTGGCCCAGAGACAATGTAGGGTGAGCCAGTGACTGTGTCCAAATGTGTTGAGAGCTAATTGTTCCTGCTATGGGACAGCTTCAGAAAGATCCCACGGTGTGAGCGGTGCAAAGCATTGGTTGCTGTGGGCAAGTGACCTGGAAGTTGTTCCTGAGCCCCGCCCGAAGTGACAGCAGCCCCCAAATGAGTCACTGTGGGCCCAAAACTCAAGTTTCTGGTGGGTTGTTTATCCAAGTGCAGAGATAACATCACAGCCAGATGGAGTAAGCACTGAAGCACTGACTGGTGACATTTGAGGATTTTGAGTTGGAGCTGGCTGGAACTTGATTTTTGTCTATTTTCAAATCTTGCTATGTATTGGATCATTTGTGAATGGCATGAAAATCCTATCCATTACTTCATATTTGCCTGTTATTTTAAGAGCGTATTTTTCATAGCTGGTGACTATGGCTAGATCTGTGTCATGCCACATTACATTTGGGGAGACCTAGCACTTTGGACTAGTGGCCCTGCAAATCCACAACTACACAAAGGAGTGGAGGTGTTGGCTAGCAGACACCTGTGAAGCATTGCCACATGAGCACCTGGGTTCTGCCTGACTTCCACTGTGGGCTCTGACCTGGACCTGGGTCTGGGTCCAGACCTCCACCTGCCTCACTGGGGCAGTGAAGAACTTGGAGGAGAGGTAAGGCTGTGGCCATCTCTGAGTGGAGAAAGAAGGATAGAAGGAAGGAAGGAAAGAAGGAAGGAAGGAAGGAAGGAGGGAAGGAAGGAAGGAGGGAAGGAAGGAAGGAAGGAAAGGAGGGAGGGAGGAAGGGAGAGAGGCAGGGAAACTTCTGGGCCCCTATCCTGGTAAGTCATGGCCAGAGAGTGATGACAGCTGGAAAAGCTTAGCTACCTCTCAAACTAGGCTAGCACCCAACATTCAGAGCTTAGTGCTCAGCTCTGCAGGGTAGCAGGGCTCACCTAGGGGAGGCTGGCACAAGGTCTCTCATGGAGTGGAAAGAATCAGTCGGCCTTGCAGGTGTGTGGCTTGACCCTGTTGGAGAAATGTTGCAGTGTCTCCTGGGAGCCTGGCTAGGAGGCCATTGTCATGTCCCCTTTGAAATGATCTTCATATGCTTGGTTGGTCTTTCCTCTCATCCAGGTCACAAGTGCCATCTGAAATGGTCCTCCCCTGCCTTTAAACCTTTTTTGGTTGCCTTTCTCTGGCTCTTTGCTCTTTCCTCTTCTGTCACCCTCCTTCTTTCCTCTATTGTTTCTTCTGTGCTTCTCAGCTGCCCTCCCTACCCCCCTTGTTCTCTTTCTCCTTCCTCCCCTCCTCTTTCTCCCTCAATAGCTCCCTTTCTTTCCCTCCTGTTTCCTTCTCTTTCCCCACCTCTTGTCTCTTCCCCTTTCTCAGAATAATTTCCCTCATCTGCCGTCCTTTCAATCCATCTCTGTTTTCCTTTCCTACTCTCTCCCCTCCCCTCTCTCTGTCTTCTCTAGGTTGTCCTTTTCCTAATGCCATCCAGCCCTCACTTCTCACAGCTCTTCCCCACCACCAAGCTCTCTTTATCTCCCTCTCTTCCTCAACCTGCCTCCCCAGACCCTTCTATTGCCCCTTTCCTTTTCAGCTTCCCCCCTGCCCATTTCTCTGAGCCCTAGACTGCCCTGCCCCTCCACCTCTCCCTGCATCCCAGCCTCTGGAGCTGGTGAGGATTGGGCCTCAATGGACTTTGTGCTTAGCCCAAGGACCTGGACCCCAACCCCCAATCCCAGCCCCACTCCTCCAGCCATCCTAAGCCCTCCCGCAGGCAGCAAGAACTCAGAAAAAGAGCAAGCCAGGGGAGGCAGGCATGCTAGGGCAGAGTCTCAGCTGTGAGTTAACATGCCAAATGGCGCTGCTGATGGCTGTCTGGACAATAATGAAGGGTGGGGTCTCTGAAGGCTCCTGGGCTTTAGTGAGCTCCTGGTCAGTGTGTAATTGGTGGGAGATGCTTCTGATGGGTACCCCCCAGCAATGAGCTATCTGTGAGGGAGCAAAGTCATGGGCAGATCTCCTGTAAAATGATCCTTTTGTCTTCTTCTTGGAATTCCCTTGGCTGGATGGCTCTCCATCCCAGTCTCTGCCTATAGGGTTTGACCATCCTTGCCCATCATCTGCACATTGCTACTCATTGCCCCTGTGTCTCTCAGTCCCAAGGCCCATGTCATGGCCGTTCATTTCCAGCTTGTCTTACTCTCTGCTTCTGCCCATTGCTGCCCTGTCCCTCTGCTCCCAGCCAAGGCCTGGAGAGGCAAGCTCCAAGTCTCAGCCAGAAGCTAGTGCAGCAATGGCATCCTGGGGACTCAGAGAGTACCCAAGGGAGCAGGGGTGGGAGTGGCTGCACAAACACTGTCTCAGGAAACACTGAGGGCCGACTAGAGCACTACATTCATGCAGTCCAAAAACTAGGGCCAGAAGCAAAGCTAGGGTGACATCAGGCCTCAGAGTCCCTATATTAAACAGAGGAGTAGACTAAATGGCTGTTCAGCTGTGGTGATATTGACCTATTAAGGCCCATTTTGCTCTAGGCACATGTGGTTCCATTTTTTAAAAGATTTTATTTATTTATTTGAGAGAGAGAGAGCACAAGCCAAGGGGAGAAGCAGAGGCAGAGGGAAAGGGAGAAGCAGACTCCCCGCTGACACGGGGCTCGATCCCAGGACCCCAGGATCATGACCTGAGCCGAAGGCAGACGTTTAACTGACTGAGCCACCCAGGTGTCCCGATGTGGTTCCATTTAAGCCTCTCATTAACTTGACAAGCTGGGTTTGCCCATTTTGCACATACAATAACCACAGCACAAGAAGTTTAAGTGATTGGCTACAGATGTGCAGTGAGTACGTGGAAGTTAGGTCTGTTGGCTTCACAATCCTTGGCTCCTTCTTGATATTCAGTCCTCAGCCTAAATGTCACCATGTTTGGCCACCCAGTCTAAAGTGGCCATTCAGCCACTCTTTGTCACACCATCTCATCTTTTTTATTTTCTGGCCAGCACTGCTCACTCATATTTCCCTTCGTTATCTCTTTCTTTCTTCAATCTCTCTCTCTCTCTGCCCACACCCATCTCTTTCCACTTACGAGGCTGCCAGCTCTGTGAGTGTAAGACTATATATGTCTTGATCCCTTCTGTACCCACTATGTCCTGGCATTGTGCTTGGCACCCAGAAGAAGCTTAATGAATATTTGCTGTAAAACCCAGGGGAAGCAGTGACTAACCCTGTCTGGGAGAATTGGGGAAGGTATTGAAGGATGAGCAGGAGTTTTCAAGGCAGAAGAAAGGCTGCTAGGGGTCTTATCATGGAGACCCTTGAAAGCCAGGAGGAAGCATTTGTATTTGTTATCTATTTGCAGTGTTTGAAAGCAGGGGAGACACACATTCAGATCTTTGTTTTAATGCTGTTTCTCTGCTGGCCAGCAGCAACATTGATGGAGAGGAGGGGAGCAGTGAGCAATCTCCCTTCTGAAAGAGGAATGTAAGTTAAGGGCTTCCTTAGACAGGAAGGTGCATGTGGGTTGTTCATGGTGACCTGGCTTGTAATAACAAAAGACACATGTATTGGAATTTTAGTATTACCAGCTCCAGCCTTGACCTTTCCTAACCAAAAGTGCTGAACTTGAATACCAAGACCCTGGGGAGGGCTGCCTTCCTAAGCATCCTGAGACCCAGTGGTAGCAATGACGTAACTACATGGGCCTCCAAGCAAAGAAAGAGCTGCCAGAAGCCCCTCTAAAGAGGAAATGTCCTGATGTCTCCCATCAGCTTGTCTTGCAACATGGAAATGTCCCATCCCTGCCAGAGTGCCGCTCTGAGGACATTTCCATGTAAGGTGAAGATGAACACTCCTGGGCATGCAGTGTGATGCATGGACCAGAACAGGCACACATTCATGCTGTAGGCCTGGGGCTCTGGGACAAAGCAACCTTTGCTTGAGAAGCCATCCTGTGTCTGAGTGATGGGCTCTGAACCTTGGCCCCAACCCCATCTTCCTGCACTGCACACCTGTCGGTTGTTTTAATTTGACACCAGGAGGGATGACGAAATTTTTGGCAAACTCTGGGAAAGAGGGGAAGGATTATGATATTGCTTCCTCAAAGTCCCAGGTCTCTAAAATGGAAGTTGGCTGCCATGTCAGGAAGGAATAAAGGAGAGAAAATTGCCTTGTGAGGCCAGGGCACTGCTATCTATGCCATTTTTGCACAGGGCCAGACCCAGGCGCAAGACATCCTTGAGCTGCAGTGGGGAACCTGGCCTCAAGGGCCCGTGGGCAGGAGACAGGGTTGTGATGAGAAAAGGCCTCAGGGCAGGCTGCATTCCAAGAAGCCCTGAATGGCCAGTACCTCTTTCCTTCTCCTGTTCTTTTTCTTCTCGGTTGTATTGAGATAAAAGTTACATAACATAAAATTCATTCATTTTAACCATTTTAAAGGATACAATTCAATAGCATTTAGTACATTGACAATGTTGTGCAACCATTACCCCTTTCTAATTCCAGAACTTTTTTATCATCCCAAAAGGAAACTGCATACCCAGTAAGCAGTTATTCCATTCTCCCTCTCCCTTTTTTTTCCCCTTTAAAAGACTAAATAAAACTTATTTGTGGACCTTAGGTGCACAGTTGAATTAAATCCCCCCCCCGCCATTTCAGGGCTAGCTATGAGAATCACTGACAGGGTTTACAAGGCCCCTTTCTTGTGTTGTTTTCCCCCTTTATTCCAGATCCCCACATCCTTTCCCTCTTCCATGGGCACCCACTCTAATGCATTTGAGATGAGTCTCTGCGTTCTTGTAAAATAGTGTTTTGTGTATGTGTTCTTAATTTGCATAAATGTTATTGTGCTATAAATCTTGTTCTGTTTCTTATTTTAAAATAAAATTTTAATTTTGAGATCAGTCCATGTTGCACATACATCTAGTTACCTCAAACTGCTGCTTAGTTTTCTATTTAAACTATCCATTCTCCTGGGAATGGAAAATGGCTCATCCCCAGTTCCATGCAGTGCCACAGTGGCTATCCTTGGACATGTCCTAATGGGACCTGCTTTGGGATAGGCACCCAGATGTGGGCTCAATGGATCATAAAGTACAGGTGTTCATAATGTTACTAAGCCCTGCTGGTTTACTCTCTAAAACAGTAGAGCAGTTTACACTCTACCAGGAGGGCATGGAATCTCCAGTTTCACTTAGTCCTTGCTGACAGTTGGTGTTTTTCAACTTTCTATTATTTGCCAAACTGATAGGGGCCAAGTGAAATCTTATTGCTTCAATTTGCATATCCTTGATTATTAGTGAGCTTGAACACCTTTTCACATGTTTATTGGCCGTTATATAAATTGCCTACTCAAATTCTTTATCTATTTGTTGTTATTGTTGTTGTTTTCCCTGTCTTCTTGCTGAAGGATCCCTTCTTGGTTTGGCTTTAGACATCACAAATGTATTCACCACTCAGTCATTTATCTCTTTTTCCAATGTTATCATTTCGTGAACAGAAATCCTTGATTTTGATTAGTCGAGTTTATCAATTCATATGGCTTGAAGGTTTTATTTTAGGTCTGATCCTTGCCGTCTCAAAGGTTAAAGGGATTTCTCCTACATTTTCTAATAGCTTTATGCTTTCACCTTTCATATCTAGGTTTTTAATCCATCAGAAATAAATTTTTATATGTGGTGTGAGGTGGAGATCTAGGCAGTTTTATGGTTTCCTGCACCATTGCATATTGTTATTTTTTAAATTGCTGTAACTTTGTATTATATCTTAATATCTGTAGGGCAAGTCTTCCTCCTTGCTCTTCTCCTATGCAGATTGACTTGCCTATTTCAAAGCCTCTATTCTGTCAGTGTTGAAGCCTGCGAGGAAGGCAGCTCCATTTTGTGGATGAGGATGCTGAGGCTCAAAGAAAGGTAGGGTTTTCCAGAGAGGCACAGTGAGTTATTCAGAGTGGTGGGACTTAAATTCATGCTTCCTGAGCCCCTGTTCTTGGCTCTTGTCACCGTACTAGGCTAACACACAGTATTCAAAGAAAATAGACAACTCATGCTCCAAAGCACAAATATTTGCCAGCACGATTCTCCACTCAGATGAACAAGTTAAAGGGACAGCATGGCCAGAACTGCTTTGAAGAGGCAAAAGGTGAAGACCAATAGGCATTTCAAGGGAGGTCATCAAGCATAGTTGGGAGGCTTCAGGCAATGCAAAGGAGGGCTTGGGAGACAGTGGAAGTAGTTCTGGAGTCAGATGATGGAGACATTGTGGGGGTGGATATTGAAGCAGTTGAATGTGTCTTAACAAATCAAGTCCTCGCACACTAGCAGTCAAGCAGGGAGCATTGGTCAGGAGAAGGGAAAAAAGAACATGGTGGCACAAATTACTGCAGTACAGAAGCCAGCAGTAGGCCCTGCAGACAGAGATGGTGTACACAGCAGAGTTTCCTGAGACATCCTGAAGAGGGGCTAGGAGTCTAAATAGGGACCCAGCCTGAGCAGCAGATCAGCAGAAAGACTTGATCCAGGCACCTTATGACCATAAACACTGCTTCAATTGAGTCTCACAGGGGCCCAGCTGCCAGTCAGCACTCTAGCCCCATCTGAGTAAACACTTTTTAAAGGTCAGAGCCAATGCCTCAGAATGGGGGCCTTCCTTAGCCCTGGAAGTGTGCAAGGAGTGATTGCATGGCCGTAGAAAGGTGGAGATTGTGTATGTGCTTAGAGTATAGATCATGCTACACTGTTGGTCCACTGGTTCCCAAACTGACTTAGGAGTCACCTTGGGAATGGCTTAAAAACACAGATGACAGTCCTTACCCTGTTGACTTACCCCCAGATAGGGAACCAGAAGTATAGAGAAGTGCTTTTCACGCTACCTGGGAGGGAAGGACTAGTTTTCCAATCTCCATTTTGTCACAATCAATACTTTTGTAAAATACAAAATCACACACTTCTGTTTTGCAGCCATGTCAAATTGCTAAAATAGTACCTAAATACCTACTCTTATTGTTATACTCATCTTATCAGCAAGCACTCATCTGTGGACCACACTTTGCATAACACACATTCAGAGGACCATTCCTTTAGAGATCATTTCCAGTCTGGAGATCCTAGGGCACTGCGCTTCTGCTCCTGGTCAGCAAAGATTGTCCTGCCTCTACTCCAGCTTGTGAGTTTCCCTGGGGCCAAGCATTTTGGTCTTGATTCATCAACTGAGAACCAAGTTTGCCATATGCTTGTCTTAGCTCCTAAATGGTCTCCCTGCCTTTGTTCTTGTCTGCTTTCTCAAAGTCTACTCTCCATACAGCAGCCAAGAGAATGTTTACAAAGCTTGTAACTAGTGTTCAGAACTTTCCAGTGGCTTTCCATTTCGTGAAGAATAAAATCCAAACTCATTCCCCTGTCCTGCAAGCCCTACCTAATCTGGCCTCTGCTCATCTCTCTGACCTCATCTCCTGCTATTCTGGATACACTGATTCCCTGGCTCTTCCTGAAACATGGATGAACATCCTACCTCAAGGTCCTTGAACATATTTATCTCTTTAGCTGAAATTTAGTTAATTCATCCTATTTATGCCTCAGTTCATACACTACCTCTACAAACAAGACCTCCCCAACTTCCTATACTAGATCAAATTCTCTGTTACATGTTCTTATTGCATCCTGGAACCCTTGGTCATAGCTATTAGGCCAGATATCATTATACCTTCATGAGTGTGTTTATCTGATTAATATCTGTTTTCTTCACTAAAGCTAAAAGTTTCATAAAGGCAGAGACTTTATCTGACTTGTTCAAAATTGTGCTTCCAGTAGCTAGAAGAATATCTAGCACATAGTAGATCCTTAATAAATAGTTGTTAAATGGCTGAATCATTGAGCAACTTTTGATTTGGGCTGGGAAGATGAGCAGGCTTTTTTTTTTTTTTAATTTACAGGAGATTGTCAGTTGGGAGGTGTAGAAGGAGGAAAAGGAATTCTAGGTAAGAAAACAACATGAGCAAAGGCATAAAGCCATGGAAAGGGAAGGTGGGTTGAGAGAAAGGTAGAAACCTTGGAATGGCTGAATAAGAAGGTATATGTAGGACATGTTGAGAGGTGAAAATGGAGATGATGGCAGGGACATGATACACCAGACCTTGTGCTCCAGGCTAAAGGGCTTCATTTTTGTCTGGAGGGCAATAGGGAACATTGGAAGAGGTGTAATGTGGGGGAAGATAGCACCAAATGAAGGCCCTGCCTCAATCTGGTTCCAGGCATCTCTCACTATAAGCCACCTTTAAAGGCCCAGGGTGCATTTACACAAGCCAGGTTAAGCCCCAGGGAGTCCCAAGTCCCAGCAGTTACCCTTTCTTTCTTTCTTTCTTTTTCTTTCTTTCTTTCTTTCTTTCTTTCTTTCTTTCTTTCTTTCTTTCTTTCTTTCTTCTTTCTTCTTTCTTCTTTCTTTTTTAAGATTTTATTTATTTATCTGACACAGAGAGAAAGATAGTGAGAGAGAGAGAGATCACAAGCAGGGGGAGCAGCAGGCAGAGGGAGAGGGAGAAGCAGGCTCCCTGCAGAGCAAGGAGCCCAACGTGGGGTTCAAACCCAGGACTCCGGAATCATGACCCAAGCCGAAGGCAGACGCTCAACCAACTGAGCCACCCAGGCGCCCCACCCTTCTTTCTTATCTTACATTTTCCTAAGTCTAGGAGCACTTTTTTTTTTTTGCACTGAGAATAATGTGTGCTAAATCCTCAATATGTTCCATTAACAGTCATTGTTTAAAGTTAGACAACTGGGGGCAAGGTCCACAGCTACAAGTTTAAAGGGAAAGTGCTGGTGTTTCTAGGAGGGATTACTATAACCTCCAGATTTTAGGGCCTGGGAGATGTACCTAAGGCCAGAGAGAAGAGAGAGAGAATGAGAAAGAGACAGAGAGAAACAAAGAGACAAAATCTGAGAGTAGGCCACACACACACACACACACACACACACCCACACACACCCACACACACACAGAGACAGAGAAAGAGAGAGAGAGAATGAGAGAAGACAGAGACAGAGCTAGAGAGACACAATCAATAACCATGATGGGCTAGGCCTAGGAGTCAGGGAGGGATGATACCAATGATAAAGGGCCAGAGGCCCAGCAGGAAGCACAAATGTGTATAACTAGAGAGCTGGCTTGCTCAGCTTCTGAAAAATGACTTCTTCCTTCCAACGAATGAGATGTGTATAAGCTCTAGAGGTAGAAGTTAAGTTAAAAAAAAGGAACAACCCCCAAATATCAAGGGAAACAGGTGAAAAACTTATTGGTTGGTTAAGAAGTGTACTGGCAAAATTTTTATATCCATTACTTTTCTTCCTTTCAATCCCAATCTGTGAAAAGTATGCATGAAAATAGGTACAGAGGCTCCTCACCCTCAAACAAGAGCTCAAAATAACTAATGGATGTCTAGGCACCCTGCTGAGGGTTTTGTCCCCAACCTGCCTCATGGTCTAGCCCCAGGCTTGGCATCTGAGGGCTCCTTATAGATTTCACTCAACCCAGGTCATTGTGTAAGCTATCCCAGACTATGTCTTTAGGGCAGGGGAGAAGAGCCACTGATGCAGCATCCAGGGATTTGCCTTGACATTGGGTATGTGAAAGCTGGGTGGCATTAAGTGCCAATTGGAAAAAAAGAATGATGCTTTCTGAATTTCCACTACTGTACCAGAGAAGGGACTATGGGGTGTCATGTCTCTGCTTTAATTTTCAATGTCAATTAGAAGGAAACTTCAAATATTCTGGTGATGGAGACAATGCTACTGTCCATTGTCCCCTTGTAAAAAGAAACTGAAGCAAGTTATGGAGGACAAGGTCTGGACTGCAGAGCTTCATTATGTTCTGCTACACTGGTAACTTTGGGCACACTCTTCCCCTCTCTGGGTTTCTCTCTTACCTGTCCAATGAAAAAAGGGACAAGTGATCACTAAGAGTACTTCCACTTGTGACATATTAGGAATCTCAGTATGTTAAGTCACCCAATCAGAATTCTCATGATCTTTTCAGAAATGTGAATTGAATTCATTCCACTGGGTTGAGTTACAACCACCTCACCAACTACTCAACTGTTCATTGAGAGCTGGGGTTCAACATTGAATAGAGGTCAAATGTGACATGTCCCAGAACTCTGTTCTTAATCTTGGTCAGTCCCAATTTTAAAGACATAGAAGGCACATTTTCCAAATTTACCAAATTTTTATAAGGCTTGAAGAGAAGAAGGTAGTCATTGTTAGTTGTAGCATCCTGGCCCAACTCAACAAAATGACTTTTTGAAAGATCACATAGAACGCCATCATGTTTTTTTTTTTTTTTTAAGATTTATTTATTTATTTATTTGAGAGAAAGAGAGAGCATGAGCAGGAAAGGCAGAGGGAGAGGGAGAAAGAATCTCAAGCAGACTCTGTGCCAAGAGCAGAGCCCGATGTGGAGCTCAATCTCACAACCCTGAGATCATGACCTGAGCCAAAACCAAGAGTCAGACACTTAACCGAATGGGCCACCCAGGTGCCCCCAAATCCATCATATTTTAAAATAATAAATTTTGTGCCCCTGATTAAGGATCTCTGGCTCTGAAGGAACTCAGAAGAAAAATACCTAATTTGGTTGACCATAAAGCTCAACAGGGGTCCAGAGTGTGATGTGGCTAGAGAACAAGCTGCCACAATAATTGGTTGCACTGTCCAGGAAAGGGGAAGTAGTGACTCCTTGTTGAGCAGACCAGACTCCTTGTTGTCCAGACTCTTGAGCTTAGTTCTGGGCCCCATACTTGAATAGAGTTGGGGACAACCTGGTGTGTGAAAAAGAAAATTACCAGGATGGGTAAAGGGGAGAAATAAGTGGAAGGACTATTCAGCATGGGGAGGAGCAGATTCCTGGGAGAATGTAGTCACCCTTTTGAAGTCTCTAAGTGTTTGTCCTGGGGAGGAGAGAGCAGGCTTACCTCCTTTAAGCCCTAGAAGGAAATCCTAACATGAGCCATTACGCTGCAAATTAGAAGAAGTCTACCAAAAGACTCACAACCTGAGAACTCTTTTTCTTACACTCCTGGTCATTCATTTGTTCATCATTCATTCATTCAACAACCCTTTCCTGAGATGAGAAGCAAAGAAGATTCAGACCCTGTCAACAAAGAGCTTCTAGACCAGCAAAAAGACCCCTGAGTTACATATCAGTAAGAACTGTGCTGGAGGCCACATGTTGGCAGGAGAGCAGTCCCAGCCATAGGCACAGATGTTTGCAGCATTTCCCTCTTGCTTGTTGCCAGAACCTCAGTGGCACTTGGTGGTACCACAGGCAGCAGAGACACCAGGGAACCCTCTCTTAAGGAGGTATGACTCACCAAAGGTGAGAATGGCCAGATAGCAATGACGCAAAAGCCTTGGAGATGAACTTGCCAATTAGTGTGGAAAAGAATGAGTCCCCAGAGATTCCAGAACTCTGAATCCATCCCTTCTCTTTCAGAGCAGCAAGAATTTTGGAGACAGCCTGGAGCCCCTTATGAAGCAGGAGAGTCATGGTGGGCCCCTGGGGACAGAGCTGTCGAGCCACAGCATGAGCCTCTGCACTCCTCAGAATTTCACTGGCAAATTCATCTACTGTGGCGAGGAGGTGGATTTGGTTACCAGGGATGCTGTAGGAATGTACAAATGTGGAGCCTGCTTGTCAGTCTCCCTCCCCACAGGGCTCCCAGCTGCTTCTTTCCACTGGTCTGGGGTAGAGGCAGCCAAAGCTCCTTATCTCATACTTTGCATCCATAACACACAGCCTTGCAAGCCTAGGCTGCAAGATCAGTCTTGTGTCTCTTTGGGCCAGGGATTCCAATTTTGCCTAGGAATAACAAAAGAGGAATTGTGGGTGTTTGCTCTCCTAGAGCCACTAGCTAGCCAGGGCATCAACAAGCTTCCCTGGCATCCTTCCATCTGAGCTGACCTGTGGAACTGATGAGCCACAGGTGAGCTTAGGCACAATGCCACAGATGTAAAACTGATTGCTCCAGATTCTGGGCTTCCTGTACAGGGTTGCCCTGGTTGGATTGCCTGCCACTGGCTGCTCTAAGGTGACTTGGCATTTCTGCCCCTGCTGCAAAAGCCATTTATCAGCATGATAGATATTTAATCTGCAGCCAGAGCTGCAAGCACGGTGACAGTTGTAGACAGAGGCAAGGGGAGATTCTCAGTCCACATTGACAGAGCTGGCTTTATCATGGCCAGAGAGATAACAAAGGGAGGTGATAAAGAAGGTGCCTTTATAATCACCATGAAAAGCTCATGCTACTCCACAGTTCTGCAGCATGCTGTGAGCATTTAAAAAGAAGGCAGGTAGCAAACAGACAAAGCGTCTGGACAGGGTGTCAAGCTAGGGACAGGGCTGAGTACCTTCTAGAACTAGCAGAGGTCCCCCTACTGAACATAGTAAGCAGGGCCACACACAGCCCTCCATTTTTACTACTACTATCACTACTACCACCACCACCACCACCACCACCACCACCACCACCACCACCACCAGGACATTCTCTGGGCTCCTTATGTCTGCCAGTTCATGCTGGAGTTTGCAGAGTCTTCCTAAAAGACCCCAAATCTCCTATTGGAGAAGGAAGAGAAAATGGCCAGTGAAGGTTCAGAGGATGTAACTGATACTTCCTGGGGTTAGTTGAGGCAAAACAAACTGGGCAGTGGTGGGGTCATGGGGCCAATCAGGTTCTGCCTTTCATAGTAGGCATGGGAAATAGACACAGTTGCTTCTGGAAGACCAGAGCTCTCCTTACATAGGACACATGTTTAAAGTTTCAGAAGCTAGCTGAGAGGGGAGACAGCCTTTAGATGATGAGCCTCAATGTTTCTTCTTCTTAGACAAGAGGAAAGGCAAGGGAGCAAGGAACCCTAGCAAATGCCTACAAGCTGAAAGGGGCTTTTGGGTTTGCCAAAGTTATCCACCATGTTATCCAACCAGCCACCAAATGTCTGTCCAGCTGACTGAGACCATGTATTGGCTGATTGCTTGGGAATATAAGTTGATGAAAAACTTCTGGAAGCCCTCTACCCTACCAGAGACAACCCTGTGAGATATTCTCTTCAAGCCTGGCTATATCATTTGCTTGGAGGATAATAGTGGGAGGTTGGTGAGTGGGGACCTAGCTTTCTTCACCCACTTGCATTTAGAAACCTGTGTCTCTTTTTAGAAACATCAAGTCTAATAAATATTTATATTTGCCTGCTTAAATCAGTAATAACGCTTCTGGACTAAGTGACTTTCAAATTCCAGTCCAGCCCTGAAGTTCTCTTATTATATTTTGTGATAATAAAGTATTATGGGTAGATAGAAACACAGGCTCCATTTATTTGTTTTTTTTTTTTTTTTTTTTTTTTTTAAGTTAATGATGTCTGTGCAGAGCCAAGGTGTTTGGACCATGAGGCAGTAACCTAAGCACAGTTAGTTATTCCCTCAAAGTATATTTAGGTTGGAACAAAGTTCTGGGCAATGCTCAGCTGTTTCTGATATGCTTATCTTATACCTGTAAGTCTTTTTTAAAATTTAATTTAAATTCAATTAGCCAACATATAGTATATTTAAGTCTTGACAGGGAGGGTCAAGAGCTTGGCTGGCACCCTCTTTCAAGGGCTGACCACTCAGCAGGTTCTTGGAGATGCTTGTTAAATAGGTGAATGAATGTCTAAACCCTTATCCCCAAACATCTTTCCTAGGAAGTTTGACTGTTTCTCTCAACATCTGCACTCCCATCTGCTAGCTTATCTGACATTAGTTCACAACTTGGGAAAATAAGCCTGGTGAAGATGGCAGGATAATCTGAACTCTGTCTAGATCATCATTTCACTCTTTTTATGGTTTTTCCTTTTGTTTTTAAGTTGTTTTCTTGGGGTTCCTGTTTCTTTCTTTCTTTCTTTCTTTCTTTCTTTCTTTCTTTCTTTCTTTCTTTCTTTCTCTTTCTTTCTTATTCTGGCTTCTTTGAGTCCTTCACCCTCAAATATGTGCCATGTTTACATTTGATGGAGTCCTTAGGGTCCTAACTCTAGCCCTCCTTTATTCCATTGGCCTCCATCCCAGCTTGGCTAGCAAGGCCAGACCTTCCCTGAGATCTTACACCTGGATGGGCAACAGCTGGATTTGTCCCCTACTCATCTCCCAATATCCATTATCTATTCTACAGGCCTATAGACACCCTGTGCTTGGAACCCATCTTGGACCAAGCCTTCTACTGAAGGAATTCCAGGTATCTAGTGTCTGGCCCCAGTTGTATCTCCCACTATACTTCTCACATACTCAACCCTCTGGGGACTGTCTCCTAAGGGCAGCTTGTGTCTTCCAACCTTTCTCTCTTTGTGATTGCCTTTTCTTCCACCTACACTGCCATCTTCCAAATCTACTACCAGAGTGTCCATTTTTAAATCTCAGTTCACATAACAATCTCTCTTTGAAGACTTCCCTACTCTTTAATGGGTTCAAAGAATCTTTAAGTTGGAAGAAATTTCTGAACTCACCTAATCCAATACCCCATTATACAAATGGGAAAACTAAAGCCCAGGGAAGGTCGAGCCATGCTCAATACTACAGAGCATGTCAGTAGCTTAGCAGGGGCTCAAATGCCACTCTCCTAACATTTACATTGCCTCATTCTGCTCCCTCCTCCTCACCTGGTTGTCAGTTGTCACTAAGCGGTAGAAATAAAGCAAACACACAGAAACCTTCACTGCTCAGAAAGATTAGAGGAAATATTGGAAGAAAACACTTCAAAATCTTAACCGCGGCTATCTTTGGTGGGTGGAATATGAATGGCATTTTCTACTTCTTTCTCTTATTCAGAATGTTTCACATATTCTTTTATGAGCATGAATTGCAGGTAAAATTGGGAAAGTCAAAACATGCAAAGATGGAGGAGGGGGGTGAGGAGGAGGGGGAAAAGAAAGGCCTTGTAAAGCTAGTATAGGTGTGGGAGCATTTTAGAGAGTCCAGTGCTTCCTTAGCAAGCACTGCACATCCCTCATGGGTGGAGGAAGCAAACCAGCTCTCCTTTAGATTAAGAAGCATACAGCTTTCACATTAGTCCGAGCCCCAGCAACAGCCCTAGCTGTGTCCCAGGAGGGAGGCTGCCTGTCCCAGAATTATTGATCTCCTGACCCATATTTGAGGCTGTGACTTCACCTTCATAGATTTCTTGGGTTACTGGGCTCCCTTGCAAACACTGAGCCATCATCTATTCAATGTCAGGTTCTAGAGTGTGGGCTGTGGGGTAAGTGTGATAGACAGGAATCAGAGGCCATTGGTGGCCTAGAGGGGCTCTCAGTTAAGTGAAAGAGACAGATGTGCATACAAATAAGGCAAAGGCAGGATGGAGGGAGCTTTGCAATCCCACCCCAGATGCCTGGGGGATGACATCAAGCCTGCTTATGAAACAGAGCTGTCTGCATGGGACAGCATCATAGCAGCTGCTTTCATGGCTACTAGAAATGGCTCAGCTCCAGCCTGCTGAGCCAGGTGTGGTCAGGGTGGGTCCTACAGGCATATTTAGCCCCTTTTCAGAAGAGACCTACACTCTGAGACTGAGACATCGTCTTCCCAGCCTTCTACCTACATTAACAGGGGTGAAGATGACCCATGTCTGGATCATGCCGGAGTACTGTGAATAGCCTCCATGTAAAAAGCCCAAGTAAACAAGCTGAGTGGACTTCAGCAGTGTGGTGGGTCCTGGCACAGTGGGCCTTTGCCCTGTTTTAACTCTTGTGATCATCTCCTTCTCTCCCAGTGTGCCCACTCCTCCTCCAGCTCTTTGCTTATATGAGTGTGGCTGTCACAAAGCTGTATTCACATGTTTTTCCTCCCTTCTTCTCTCTTCTTGCTGCCAGAGAGGCCCTTATAGCCCTGTCACCTCCCTCCTCACACCCCAAGGATGAGCCCTTTAGCAGCCTGGTGGCTGAGTGTGGGGAGGTACACACATATGCTTTCCAATACAGGAGATTTGGGAAGTAGGACTACCAGAACAGCAGCTCTGGGCAACCAGGAAGTAGAACTGGAGGGAGAGTGGCTGCAGTCTGATTTCCTGGGTTGTTAGAATGCCCCAGCCCGGGGGGCCATTTCTCAGAACAAATAGAATTTCCCAGTGTGATTAAACTCTGCACTGAGTGATCAAAGGGAGTGGGGAAAACCAGGAATCTCTACACCAGGGGTTTGGGAGTTCGGAAGAAATGGCATTGGATTTTGCCCAAAGCTTTTTAGGGGAGCAAGGATTGGATGTGGCCCTTGGAAAATGTCCAGGCTTTCCAGAGAGTATGAAAGGGCTGTGTGAGCAAATGTCTCTGGGGACAAGATCTCCAGTGCATCTAATGCCAAATGTGCTATAGGAGGAGCACCATAAGGGCCCAGATTATCTCGGGTCCCATTGGGTTGAGATTTACACCCTCTGTGCTGGGTCTTATGGGTAAATCTGGGGTGCTCCACATGGCACCACCCCTCCAGTAACTGTGGTTCAAGGATGTGCAGTGTGAAAGAAGAGGGGTTGTACTTATGCACACCCCTAGACATTGTCTTCATTCTCTGCTATCTTTGGCTAGCATGCTTGATTTTGTGAGTGAAGATGAGTTCTTATTGTTTCATGTGAGTTACATGAGCTTGTCAGCTGCAGGGCATGAAAGACAATATTTACTGTGTTGGTGCTGAGCTAGAGTGATGGGTGTGTGTTTTCTGTTGCTGGAAGTATGCCTTCTACTTTGTTTTGGACTAATTACAGCCCTCAGAAACATGCAGACTGAGACAACTTGCACACCTGAGAATAGAAGCCTTTCTTCACAAGGCACTATGCCACATTCCACACATCTCCCACGTGCATACCCACCATCAAAGAGGGGTGGAAGGACCCTAGCTTCCTGAGGATTCTCAAAGGCCTCAGTTGAGCTGGGAGATATGGGAACATGAAGCAGGAACTCCTGAAGCCAGTGTTGTTTTTAGAGGTGTGGAAAGTGGGAGGAAGGGGGAGAGAAAGAGAAATGACTTGTCTTTCAGTAGGGATGAAACATAGGAATCATATTTTTGATCAATGATTCTGTTATAGGCTAAATTATGTACCTCTAAGATTTGTATGTTGAGGTCTTTACACCTAGTACCTCACAATGTGACTATATTTAGAGATATAGTCTTAAAAGAGGTGATTAAATTAAAATGGGGTTGTTAGGGTAGGCCTTAATCCAGCCTGATTTGTGTCCTTATAGGAAGAAGAGATTATGACACACACACACACACACACACACACGCACAGAATGAAGACCATATGAGGACACAGGGCCATCTACAAGCCAAGGAGATAGGCCTGGAATAGATCCTTCCTTATGGCCCTCAGAAGGGACCATCCCTACTGACACCTTGATCTTGGACTTCTAGCCACCAGAACTGAAAGACAATACATTTCTATTTTTAAACCATCCAGCCTATGGTACTTTGTTACAGCTAAATGATATATCTTCTCTAGTGTTAGGAAGCATAAAAATCACACTGTGCTGATAAAACTGCAGATTTCATGGGCTCACCCCCAGATGCTGTGACTTAGTGAATCTGGGATGAGGCCCACCAGTTATGCTTGCTCAAGAAGGTCTGCAGGGACTCTGAAACATGTGGTCCCTGGGTCACACTTTGAGAAACTGGGACCAAGATATTGGACTTAGACTCAAAAGTACTGGACTTGAATCACAGCTCCAAAACTTAGTCACTCTGTGACCTTGGCCAAGTCAGGTTGCTTTCTGGGCCTCAGCTTCCCCCTCTGTGGAATGCAGTTTCCTTTCATGCTTAACCCACAGGGATGCTTATAAGTATGTATGTGAAAGGCAAAGCTCTGGTTTCCTATCAGAGGTGGTGTTTTAGCCCAGGCTGCCGTAACAAAATACCATAGACTGGGTAGCTTAAACAATAGACATTTATTTTCTCACTTCTGGAGGCAGGAAATCTGAGATCAAGGTGCCAGTATGGTTGGGTTCTAGTGAGGGCTCTCTTCAACATGTAGATGGCCACCTTATTTTTGTGTCTTCACATAGCATAGAGAGAGAGAGAGAGAGAGAGAGAGAGAAAGGAATCTTTGGTGTCTCTTCTTAAAAAGGTACTAATCCCATTACAGGAGCTCTACCCTCATGACCTCATTTAATCTTAAGTATCTCCCAAAGGCCCCACCTCCAAATGCCATCACATTGAGGGGTTAGGGCTTAACACAGGAATTTTTTGGAGGATACAATTCAGTCCATAGTAGGTGGCAATGGTATTGATGAGCTTGCAGTCCAATTTAGACCCTATATATGACTCCCCAGATCTCTGAGACTCAGGGCCTGCATTACAAATGACTGCACTGTGAAATAAACTTTGAGGCTTTGCTTCCTCTTTGACTCTTCACTGAGGTTGCTCAACCTTTTTGGGCAGAGGGGTTTCTGTGACCTGGTGGCCCCAGGATAGGGGATATGGAGATGGGGATAGGTGAGTAGCTGGGAGACCGTTAGATCTTCCTCCTGTGAACAGGCCAAGCTACTAAAACTCTTCTATATGTAACTCAAATGTGTGGGGCCTCCTTGGGCCACCACTGCTCTGGCACTATGTACCTGTAGAGGATAATCTCAGCATGTTGGTCAGATCTCAAAAAGGAAAAATCCAACTGCAAATGCATATTGACAGTTAATGTGGCATTTCACTGGAAGCCTTCAGGGAGAGGCAGAGAAGAGACCATATATCACAAAACAACATTAATAGTCTCTTTAAACATCCTGGCTTTTTTTCTGAAAATCCATTTTCTGTAGTGGCTGCCTTATTCCTCCTCTCTTTTCCCCAATCCTATTCTCCTTAACCCTTCTAGCCTCTCAAGCCAGAGTCCATCTCTAGACTAGGCACAGAGGAAGTTCTCAGTCAGAGACTACTGCATGCCTGGGAAAACCTAGGGTCTCTATCTGCCAGTCTTGTTTCATGGGTTATATTCCCATCTCTTACAGGCTCAACTGGTCGTGGGTGTGGTGTGTAACTACAGAGCCCTTCATTGTGGTCTTTTTCATAGTGGTTTCCATGCCTCAAGATCCAGTATACCAGCTCTCTGTCTCAAGCCAGCTTTTTCCCATCTCCTACTTTTGCTATACTTTGACCATTTACCCAGTCCAGCACTCCCCTATCTCAGAGCTCATGGGGTAGCATTGTTAGAACACTCTGAGTTGGGGTAATTTAGGCCAACTTTTCATTTTACAGATAGGAGAATTTGGGGCCCAGAATAGGAGGAACTTACCGAAGGCTCCACAACAAGGTAAGCCAATGGTCACTGTGAGGATGGTGACAATCCAGGCTTTCACAGTCACTTTAGAGGTCCAAAGGTGTTAGGCAGGAGCCGTTAATCTCCCTGCAGATCCACCCTCTAATGTATCCAGACCTGTGCCTTACACACATAAGTCATGCCTGTGTGGGGATTGGCTGCCAATCTGCCAGGCCAGGCTCTTCCAGACTGTGATGAGGAGACAAGGTGAGGGGAGTCTCAGGCCTTTCTGCCTGGAAGGAATCTTGGGAAGAAGTTGCCCAGTTGGTGCATTTATAGTACAATGACTTTGAAGTGGCATTTTTATGGTAAAAATAGGCAGAAATCCTGGGCTCTTCAGGGAGACCAGGTACCCAGGTTAGAGTGACTGTGGGAGGAGGGACCTCTGCCTCTTGGCCCCCCATTCCATGTACCTTCTTGCTTGCAGATGGACCTTTTTAGCTTGTGGGGGAGGGTAGGGGTTGTCACAGCAAGTAACTCACTCTCTACATCTATAGAAATGTAGCAGCAGGTCTGCCAGGAGGCCTCGGGGAAGGTTCACAGCCCTTGACTGAGCTATCATGGAACATCTTGTTAAAGCCACTGTTACCTTTCCCTCTATAACTGGTCTCTGTGTGTTATGGACTGCATGTTTTTATCCTTCCAAAATTCCTATGTTAAAACCCTAACCCTCAGTGTGATGGTATTAAGAGGTGAGGCTTTTGGGAAGTGGTTAGATGTTGAGGGTGGAGCTCTCATGATAGGATTAGTGCCCTTATAAGAAGAGGCAAGAGAGGACTTAGTTCCTCTCTCTCTGCTCTCAACCATATGTGGATACAGCAAGAAGTGGCTAAATGCAAGCCAGAAAGAGGGCCTTCACCAAGAACTTAACTGTGATGGCACCTTGATTTAGGACTTTCCAGCCTCTAGAATTGTGAGAAATAAATGTTTTACTGTTTAAGCACTCAGTCTATTGACTTTTGTTACAGCAGATGAGCAGACTAAGACACTCTTACCATGCCTCCCAATCTATTCTTTGCTCAGCAGCTAGAGTATCTTTTTAAACCACTTTATTGAGGTATTATTGACATATAAAAAACTGTCCATATTTAATGTATATAACTTTAGTGACTTTGGAGTTGACACTGTGAAACTATCACCACAATCTATACCATAAACACATTGAACACTGCCAAAAGTTTCCTCCTGCCCTATTTATTTACTTATGATGAAAAGAACACTTAATATAAAATTTACCCTCTTTAGAAAATTAAGTATATAATACAGTATTGTTAGCTCTAGGCACTATGCTGAATAGTAGATCTCTAGGTCTTATTCATCTTGTATAACTGAAACTACCTTTTGATTAATAACACTCCGCCCCCTGCTGCCACCAGCCCCTGGTAACCACTATTCTACTCTGTGATTCTATGAGTTTGACTATTTCATTCCTTATATAAGTGGCATCATGTAGTATTTGCCCTTCTGTGTCTAGCTTATTTCATTTAACATAATGTCCTCCAGGTTCATCCATGTTGTAGATAGCAGAATTTTCTTCTTTTTAAAGGCTGAATAATGTCCCATTATATATATGTATACACCACATTTTTTATTCCATTCATCTGTTGGTGGACATTGAGGTTGCTTTTATGGTTTGCTATTGTGAACAATGCTGCAGTGAATATGAGAGTGCAGCTATCTCTTTTGAGATCCTGATTTCAATTCCTTTGGATATATATCCAGAAGTGGGATTGTTTTATCACATGGTAGTTCTATTTTTATTTTTTTGAGGGGCCTCCATGCAGTTTTCTATGGTGGCTGCATCAATTTATATTTCCATCAAAAGTGTACATCCTCACCAAAAATTGTCTCTCTATATCCTCACCAATACTTGTCTTCTATTATTTTTTTTTGAAAATAGACAACCAGATAGATGTGAGGTGATATCTCACTGTAGTTTTAATTTGCATTTCTCTGATGATTAGTGATACTGAGTACCTTTTCATGTGTCAGTTGGCCATTTTTACATCTTTTTTTGGAGAATAAACAAATTCAGTAAAGTTGCAGGATACAAAATCAAAGTACAAAAATCAGTTATGTTTCTATACACTATACACTAACAATGAACCATCTGAAAAGGAAATCAAGAAAACAATCCCATCTACATCAAAAACAGTAAAATACTTAGGAATAAACTTAACCAAGGAAGTGAAAAACTTGTATACCCCAAACTACAAAACACTGATGAAAGAATTTAAAAAACTCACAAATAGGGGCGCCTGGGTGGCTCAGTCCTTAAGTGTCTGCCTTCGGCTCAGGTCATGATCCCAGGGTCCTGGGATTCAGCCCTGCATCGGGCTCCCTGCTCCGTGGGAAGCCTTCTTCTCCCTCTCCCACTGCCCCTGCTTGTGTTCCCTCTTTCGCTGTGTTTCTCTCTGTCAAATAAATAAATAAAATCTTTTTAAAAAAATAAATAAAAAACTCACAAATAAATGGAAAGATATCCCATGTTTATGGATTAAAAGAATTAGTATTGATAAAATATTCATACTACCCAGAATGATATCCAGATTCAATGCAATCTCTATAAAAATCCCAATGGTATTTTTTATAGAAATAGAAAAAAATCCTAAAATTCATATAGAACCACAAAAGACCATGAATAGTTAAAGCAATTTTATTTTTTATATATTTTTTATTTTTTTAAAGATTTTATTTATTTATTTGACAGAGAGAGAGAGAGAGGTCTTCTGTATGTCTTTTTTTTCCCTTGTTTGTTCATTTGTTTTGTTTCTAAATACCACATATGAGTGAAATCATATGGTATTTGTCTTTCTCTGACTGACTTATTTCACTCAGCAATAATACCCTCTAGCTCCATCCATGTCATTGCAAATGGCAAGATTTCATTCTTTTTTATGGCTGAGTAATATTCTGGTGTATGTGTGTCGTCAGATGATTTTTGACAAGGGTGTCAAGAATACACAATGGGGAAAGGATAGTGTCTTTAATAAATGCTATTGGGGAAACTGGACAACCACATGCAAAAGAATGAAATTGAACTCTTATCTTACACCATACACAAAAATCAACTCACAATGGATTAAAGACTTGAAACTGTAAAACTCCTAGAAGAAAGCATAGGGAAAAAACTTATTGACATTGGCCTTGACGATGGTTTATTGGATATAACACCAAAAGCATAGGCAACAAAAGCAAAAATAGACAAGTGAGATTACATCAAACTAAAAGGCTTTTGCACCACAAAGGAAACAATCAAAATGAAAAGGCAAGCTACAGAATGGGAGAAAATATTTGCAAATCATATATCTGATATAGAGTGATTTAAAAATGTAAATCACTTTACTATCCTGCTTTTCAAACCTTCCATGGCTTCTTACTGCAGACAAAATAAAATTCACCCCTCTTATCCTGACCTCCAAGGCTCTGAGTTACCTAGCTTCACCTACTACTCCAACCTCATCTGGTGTCACTCTCTTGTCATTCCCCATATGCCAGCCCCATGGGCCTTTCCCCCTCTTTTTTCTTAAACAGATCAAGCTCAGTCTATATTTAGGACTTTGGAGCTTACTTTTCTACTTGCTTGAAAAGCTCTACCTCTCAGATCACTATGTCACTGACTCCTTCTTGTTAATTACCCTCAACTTAAATGTTATTTCCTCAGAGAGACCTTCTCTGAACTAGCCAACCTAAAGTAACTACAGGGTTATGAGCACATTGGTTCCTTGCCACATAAGGAACTTTCTTCCTTATGACTCATCACTCTGAGTTATGTCTGTATGTGTATTTGTTTACTTGCTTACTGTGCATCCTCTTTACTTAAATGTAAGCTCCACAGGGCCAAGACATTGTCTACCTTGACCTTCACTGTATTTCCAGTGCCTGACACTCAGCAGGCACTCAGGAAATGTTTGGGGAGTGAATGAAGGAATGAATGATGCATAGAAATTATCCAGGGAAAGGTAATGGTAAGGAAGGCAAACTTACCCAATCCCCCAGGCAGAGTTAGACAGCCTGGTCTCTTAGCCCTCCTGCTATGATTACAATGTGTTATGATGTACCTGCTACATGGCTACTTCTCTCAACAGATGCTAAACCCCATGAGGACCAGGATCATTCCTGTCTTATTCATCACTGTATGCTTTGTATGTCAGTATGCCTGGTACATAAGATGTCTTCAATAATTTTTTGTTGGTTGATTGAATAACTAAATCTATCTTCCTCAATTGATAGAACATAGATGGAATAAATCCAACATATCTATCTTTTACAAATGGAAAAGCTGAGACCCAGGGAGATTTATCCACCATCACACCCTAGTCAGGCCATAGTGGAGGTGTTAGCAGCAGAACTATTTTCCTGTAAATGATTCAAAAGTTGGCTCAACTGAGATGGCTTTTCAAAGGTAAGCAGCTAAGCAAACAGAAGTCCAATCCATCATTTTTGCTTGGAGAAGGGAATCTTGTTACAGAGGCAAAGGTCATATTCAATGAAATGCCACATCTTCTAGGACAGGATTAGCCTGGACACAATGGAGGAATAGAGCAGCTATGTTGAGGTGTGGTATGCACCTGCCAACACTAATAGTACTCAGGTTATGTTTCTACTCTTCCAGTGCATCCCCTTCCCAGAAACCCCAGCCACATGCCCCCATCCTGTAGCAGGTGTTGCTATCAGCTTTTGATAGTGGGGATTACTGGCAAGGTCTGTGTTTTCTGAGACAGCCTTGCAGAGTCTTAAGAAGATGTTAAGAAGACACAATTTAGAGTCAAACAGATC
The DNA here is from genome assembly GCF_003265705.2 of Callorhinus ursinus. NCBI lineage: Eukaryota > Metazoa > Chordata > Mammalia > Carnivora > Otariidae > Callorhinus > Callorhinus ursinus. The sequence goes on from NW_027397146.1 coordinate 1,434,063, forward strand.
TGGATTTGAATCTTGTATTTTCTACTTACAAAACTTGACTGTAGCAAAGAGATTCACCTCTCTGAACCTCAGTTGCCTCCTCTATAATTTGGGTATAGTAAGAATAAGATTTATTATGCAGGGCTTTGTGAGAACTAGGTGAGGTCATGTGAGTACTTGATAAACTGTGAAGCTCTGTGTTCATGCTCTTCTTGTGTCTTTAGGTATCTGCCCTGTTTGTATTTAGATGATTGCTTATGTTCTTTGAGGATAAAACTTTTTATTTCATCTCTGGGCATCTCATTTGTGCCCAGTACAGAGCAGGGCAGAGAGTGTGTACCAGTGCAGGCTGCAAACCTGTCTGGGATCTAACACTCAGTGAAGATAGGAAGAGCTGTTGCCAACAGGCTGGAACACTTGGGTCTTTATGTGTGTGTAGCTGAAGTGGTGGGTACCATGCCTAACTCTAAGGGGACAGGCAGACTAAGTTTCTGTGCAGGCAGGATGGTTTTTGATAATGTAGTTTGCCTTATGGTAGTTACAGTACATGAAGGCAACCCCAATGCTGGACCTAGAATACATCCAGAGGTGGCTACATGTAGTTACTTACCATTACCCAAGTCCCAGCCTAAGTCAATTCTAAGAACCTAGCTTACTAACCACAAACCTAATAGGAATGGAACTGCGCCAGAAAGTCAGGGCTCCCGTGTTTTAGCTGCTGGAAGGAAGTCCATGGGTTGGTGATCTGAAGTGTGGGCAAGGGAATAGACAAGACTGAAGCAGAGCAGGTTGTGGAGAAAGAGTTGGTTAAATCACTGTTGAATTAAAGATCTTGCCTAGGAGGGGGCCAGAAGCAAAGTCTGCTCCTTGGCTGCAGCCTGAGCTACAAATTACCATCCAACCAACTCAGAGTCACTCAAAAAACAAGACTGCAATGGATTCAAAAGTTGCTTCTTTTATGCCTGAAGTAGAGGAAGGACTGACTTTGGAGAAAATACTTATTTCATTGGAAACATCATTCTGAGCAGCTGTATTGATTATATCCATAGTAAATATTGATATAGGGTAAATCTCAAACCAGCACCTAGATTTTTATGGCCTCCCCATCTATCACAAGCCCCAACCACTCTACAACCATGCCTGTGATGAAGTATAGAGTAAGCTATTCACTGGCACCATTAAGTTGGGGAGAAGATAGTCATCAAATATTGTAATGCCTAATGATTGAATTTAAATTTGGTGCTTGGCAAGACTTTATTCTATTGCTTATCCCTTCTCTTCTGTCTCTATCTCCCTTGAATTTTCATTCCTGCACAATGACTGTCCCAGCCTTCTCCTTTTTACCACCAAATTTTTGAAAGAAGTAGTCTGTTCTCATTCTTTCTTGAAGCCATAACAATAAAGTTACCACCACCACCACCACCACCACCACTCTACTTGGATGTCCCACAGGCACCTTAAATCCCACATGGTTAAAATTGATCTCCTGCACACTTCCAGTGTTCCAGTCTCAGTAAATTCTGCATCAGGCATTCAGTTGGTCAAACTAAAATGTGGGTGTCATCCTTTACCTCTCCCTTTGCCTCATGTCACCTCTCATCCCCTGCTACTTAACATCACTGCTCTCAAGATAAAGACAACAATATTTAATATGGTCTACAAAGCTTTGCACATTCTGGCCCTTATCTATCAGTTCCATTGTAGTTTGCACCATATTCACCTTTGATCATGCAACTTAAATCACAATGATTTTATTTCTGTTCCTTGAACACACAATTGCTTCTGTCTCTGGCCTCAAGTCCCCCTTAGACCATGCACTTCTCTTTTAGAGAACTTTTAGAAAAATTAATAAACTGTATTTCTTAGAACAGTTTTAGATTTACAGAAAAATTAAGCAGATAGTACAGAGAGTTCCCATATACCTACAATAGTTTTCCCTATTATTAACATCTTACATTAGTGTAGAATTTTAGTTATAATAATGAACCAATATTTATACATTATTAACTAAAATCTGTAATTTATTCAAATTTCCTTACTTTTTACCTAATGTCCTTTTTGTGTTCCAAAATACAATACTATATTTAGTTGTCTAAATATATATCTTCATAGGCTTTTCTTGGTTGGACAATTTCTCAGACTTTCCTTATTTTTAGTGACTTTGACAGTTTTGAGGAGGACTCATCCAGTATTTTGTAGAATGCCCCACTATTGGGATTTGTCTGATGTTTTTCTCATGATTAGACAGGAGTTATGATATTTGGGAGCAAAACCTCAGAAGTAAAATGACATTTTCATCACATCATATCAAGGCAACACACTATCTACATGATTTATGATAGTTGATGTTGACCTCGATCACCTGGCTAAAGTAGTGCTGGTTAGGTTTCTACACTGTAAAATGATTCTTCTTCCCCTGCTTTCCATACTGTCTTCTTTATAAAGAAATCAGTATGCGCAGCCCTCACACAAGGAGTAGGTGTTATGCTTACCTTCTTTTAGTATCTATACAATTTATTTGTAATTCCTGTGTATGAGAGGCTCTTATCCCCCATCGATTAACTTATTCAATCAGTTATTTCTATCACTATGGACTCATGAATATTTACTTTATACTTTGAGTTACATTCTAATATTACTTTATTTTGGTGCTTAAATTATTCCAGGTTTGGCCATTGAGAAGTCTTTCAGTTGGCTCCTGTGTCATTTTGACATGCTCTATTATGGTGGGATTTTGTTGTTTCATTTTTAGCACTTCTTTTTTAGAGGGTAAAATTATATTTTTTTGTCACATAATTAGATGGCAGTTGAGTATATAGTCTTAATATCTGATCTTTCTTTTTGTAAATAAACAAAATTATAAATTTTAAATAGCCAATGAATGGTTATATTTTCAGAGAACATAATTAGATTAATTCATTAATGGTGGCTTAAAGTTTTCCCTTATTAGCACCAGAAAATTCACCCAATTTTGTCCCTTTTAAAAAACTGGAAGGATGGGGTGCCTGGGTGGCTCAGTGGGTTAAGCATCTGACTCTTGATTTTGGTTCAGGTCATGATCTCAGGGTTGTGAAATGGAGCCCTTTGATGTGCTCTGTGCTGGGCATAGAGCCTGCTTAAGATACTCTCTTTCCCTCTGCTCCTACCCCACACCCCCTCCCTCTTTAAAAACAAAACAAAACAAAAACCAAAAAACAAAAAACTGGAAGGTTGGCATGCATTTGACTTCACATTCTGAAGCAACATCCTGACAGTCATCCACATTTACTTCAAGGGATACCACGTTGGAATACTTCTCAAAGAGGGAAAGGCTTGATCATTTTGCAAGGCCCACACCATATGGCTGAGAAGTCAACTACAACTAGTTTATCTCCTGCACTGTTCGCGGCTTCCTGAAAAGCATACTTGCTCTTTATCTGTTTCACCATTTTGGCAGTTGGGGTCTGACGAACAATGGTGAAGACTGATGAGAATGGATCCAAAAATGCTAGACAGAGCTTGCAAAGCATGCAGTCTGCCTTCCCTTCATAGCAACTAGCACTTATTTTTTTTTAAATTGTGTATTTAATTTTTTTATTTGAATATAGTTGACACACAAACTGATGGTTGCCAGAGGAAAGGGGGCCTAGGGGATGGACAAAATGGGTGAAGAAACATGGGAAATACCCACTTCTAGTTATGAAATGAATAAGCCACAGGAAAAAAAAGGCATAGCATAGAGAATATAGTCAATGACACTGTAATGGTGGTGTGTGGTAACAAATGGTAGCTACACTTGTGCTGAGCACAGTATAACACATAGACTTGTTAAATCACTTATGTTGTACACCTGAAGCTAATGCTTTTGGCACTTCATTTTCTGGTCTTACAAGATACTTGGCTTATGTTGTATATTTTCTACCCCAGTCCTAGAAGCAGCTGTTTCTCCAAGGAGCTCTTGGTTCTTTTTATTGGAGAAAGGTATTAGGAACCAAGATCTAGGTGTTAGGTGTGCTTGCTGTAGTACACTTTTATTAGTTGCAATTTTACATCTGTTTGTCTGATTATTTAATGAATGTCTTTCTCATCCACAAGGTGTTCCAGTACGGTAGGGACCGAGTATGCTATTGCTTTGTTATGTTCCCAGTGCCAAGCACAGCCTCTGTTACATAATATGCATTTAATAAATACTTTCTAGATGAAAGAGGGTTTATATATCATGGAACTTTCATCCTTATGTTCATCCAGGACAGAAATATCAGAGTAATCTAATTCTCCATCATCTTTTCCAGTCTTCACATCCAATCAATCATTAAGTCCTGATAATTTCTAGAATGCATTTCCTAATTTCCACTTTACCACTGCATTGACTCAAGTGCATATTTCTTATCTATGGACAACCACAATAGCATCTCAAGTGGTATCCATACTTTCAATCTACACTTCATATTGGTAGAAATTGACAAGCTACTTATAGAATTTATATGGGAATGCAAAGGACCTGGAAAACCTGAAGCAATATTGAAAAATATAAGCAAAGTTGGAGGATTAACCTTTACCTGATGTCAAGCCTTTCTCTAAAGCTATATTAATCAAGATAGTGTGTTACTGGCATAAATATTGACTAATATATCACTGTGACAGAATAAATATCTCAGAATAGATCCACACTTATAGTCATTTTATTTTTGACAAATGTGCCAAAGCAACACAATGAAAAAGGAAAAATATTTTCAGCAAATGGCATTTATATAACTGTCCATCTATTATGAATAAATGAACTTTGAACCTAACCTCACACCATACACAAAAATTAATTTGTCATGGATCAGGGACCTACGCATACAGTGAAATGCCATAAACCTTTTAAGGAAAATTATAGAAGAATATTTTTGCCACTTGGAAGTAGTCAGTTTCTTAGCCAGGATACAGAAAACAGAAGCAATGAGAGAAATTGATAAATTAGACTTCACAGAAATTTTAAAACTTCTGCTTATCAAATGACACTGCTAACAAAATTAATGGGCAAAATATATATTGGAGGAAATTATTTTTAAAAACTTACATTTGATAAGGGACTGGCATTCAGGATATGTAAAGAACTACAACTCAATAATAAAAAGACAGACAAATGAAAATGGGCAAAAATATTTGAACAAACACTTTACAAAAGATATACAAATGGCCAATAAACACATAAAAATTGCTTACATCATTAGTCATCTTGGAAATGAAAATGAAAAGCACAATGAGACACCACTACACACTCACCAGAGTAGTTAAAAATGAAAAGACTGACAATAGTAGATATTGATGAGGATGTGGAGAAAGGAACTGTCACACACTGTTGGTAAGAATATAAAATTATATAATCACTTTGGGAAAGGGTCTGGTAGTCTCTTATAAAACTCAGCATCCACTTAGCCTGTGACCTAAACATTCAACTCCTAGGTATTTACCCAAGAGCCATGAAAATACATGCCTATAAAAAGAATCATACAAGAATGTTCATAACAGCTTTATAAATAATAGCTTAAAACATGGAAACAACCCAGATGTCCATCAACAGGACAATAATAAACTGGATAGACTTAAATGCACAAACTGGATACACAAAAGGGATAAACAAACTGTGGCATATTCATCCAATAAAGCACTGCTTAGCAATAAAAAAGAATTGCTGATGCATGCAATAGCCTGGATGAATCCCAAAAGCATCATGCTGAGTGAAATAATCCAGACACAAAAGAGTAAATTGTTGTTCAGATTCAAATTTCTGCTTTCTCCAGATGACACTGTAGAAGAGACTACTATTAGATTATGTCTTGCTCTTTTCTCTTTCCTTTCCTTTCCTTTCCTTTCCTTTCCTTTCCTTTCCTTTCCTTTCCTTTCCTTTCCTTACCTTTCCTTCCCTTCCCTTCCCTTCCCTTCCCTTCCCTTCCCTTCCCTTCCCTTCCCTTTTTTGTCTTCTACATGACAAGATCTAAGTTAGTTTTCCTCCCCCCTCCAAATACTTATCCATTTATCTCAACATATTTCTTTTTTTAAAAAAGATTTTATTTATTTATTTGAGAGAGCAAGAGAGAGCATAAGCAGGGGGAGAGGCAGAGGGAGAAGCAGACTCCCTGCTGAGCAGGGAGCCAAATGGTGGGGTTTGATGCCAGGACCCCAGGATCATAGCCTGAGCCGAAGGCAGACACTTAATGACTGAGCCACCCAGGTGCCCCTATCTCAACATATTTCTGTACTGATTTGAGATGTCTCCTTTATTATATACTAAATATTCATATATGTGAGTCTGTTTTTAGATCTATTCTGTACACTATTCTTTTATGTCACATCTCATAATTATTGTGACTTCAAAATATATTTTAATATCTGTTATAGCAAGAGTCCCCTTATTTGCTTTTAAAATATATTTTTAGTTATATCAATTGTTTATATCCCACATCAGCTTTAGAATCATCCTGTCTAGGTTCCCAAAAATCCAGTTAGGATTATTTTAAATCTGTAGATTGATTTGTGGAGAGTTGACATTTCTTTGATAACAAGGATAACGAGGTTTCACATATAGGAATAAGCTCTCTTTCTTCATTTGTTTAAATGTCCTTAAATGACAATAGAATTTTATAGTGTTTGTCATATAAGTAAAAATTGAAATGGCCAATGAGGCAGAGATATAAGAAGGCAAGGTAGGACCACCAGTCCCAAGCTCCTCACTGAGCAGAGAGCTGGCCTGGGAATAACAAAACACCAGAATCCTTCTCTCTCTCCCCATGTGGCACCAATCCCTCCCTTCTTGTCTAGCCCCTTTGGCTGGTGAGCTGTTGACTAATCATTTGTACATTCTTTCTTTGTCCTTATTCCAGAAATTCATTTGGAGAAAAAGGCAATGTTCTATATCTGCATTATCCAGTATTATAGCCACTATTGGACAGTGCTGATCTGGAACATTGATTTCTAGGTAAGCTTGGGATTTGAGGTAGTATGAAGATTTTGATTAATCATATGAGCACTTGGGCCATCAAACATACAGCACCAGGATATTCTTAATTGTCTTTAGTTTCAATCCCCATATATACTAATTCCATTTATGGACCGGTTTCTTTTGGTCTCTCTTGCTGGTTATAACCTCTGGCTCTCTGAGTGCTCCTGGGGCAATCCCAGCTCAGTCAGAGAATTCTGATGACTCTTTAGACAGAGTTCGTTAGCCTCCTTAATTTCACTTATTATCTCTTGTCAGACCTTGGTGCTGTGAGCCAAGGACTTGGATAATTTGCTTTGCTGTAACCCTCTAAACCCCATGTGGAAGATTAAGCATAGGCTTATCTAGGCCTCTCCACTGTCACTGCCACATAGGCTGACTAGAGAAATGGGAAGAACATCCAAAGCTGAGGTAAAGGTCTGCACACTGACATCTGGGTCAAGGCCTGGATTGGGAAAGGTATACTGCTGCAAGTAATCAATGAAGGAGTTCAGCCAGCAGTCAGTACCATGAGTCTCAGAGCAGAGCCAGAGCTAAGCCACAGGCCAGGAATGACACACTCAGGTTCAGGGATCAGGCAGCCATTGCATAGACTTAACCAGGAGGGTAGCAGGGGAGGCTAGAAACACAAAGTGGTAAGGAAAGGAAGGGATGCTGGCAAATGCCAATCTTCTGGTCATCCAGAGTCACTCCAAACAGGGTTGGTCATTTGTTCTAGAGAAGGGCTTCTTCTAGAGAAGAGCCAAAAGCCAGATGAGTGGCTGAAGCAGGAGAAGAACCATAAACAGTAAAGTTAAGAGGAGATAGACCACTAATGTGGGCTAGAGGCTTCTCTGGGTTTGGGCTGGAGACCTAGGTTTCTTGGTATGGACCTCTGGCCAGACAGAGACAGATGTGGGGGAAGAGTGGTGCAGAGATAGGTTTTGTTGGAGAATCCATGCCAATCCAAAATGGGCAGAGGCCCTCTTTGAAACCAAGAGTCCCAGACTGGTCACAGTAGAAATGCCAGGTGAGATTGCAAGGACTCAGCGTGTTTCAGATTAGTCTACTGACAGTTTGGGAGTGACAAAGGGCTAATAGGAGTCTCTGAGTTCTGTGAAACCCTCAAGGTATTTCCTAGAACCTGGGGTCATTCCTAGCACTCTTTACTTCCATCCTACTGTTCTAAGGCCACTGTTTGCTTCCATTCCCCTCCTCTTGCTCCTTTGGGTTTCTCTCCTTCATTTGGGCAATGATCTGAGAGAATCTTCCTGGTTCCCACTTTCTTTCTTTTTTTTTTTTTTAAAGATTTTATTTATTTATTTGAGAGAGAGAGAATGAGATCGAGAGAGAGAGCATGAGAGGGTCAGAGGGAGAAGCAGACTCCCTGCTGAGCAGGGAGCCCAATGCGGGACTCGATCCTGGGACTCCAGGATCATGACCCGAGCTGAAGGCAGTCGCCCAACCAACTGAGCCACCCAGGCGCCCCCTGGCTCCCACTTTCATTTCTCCTGCCCTAAAGAAGTCACAGGCCTTTTGTACTAGGGACTTCTGGGAAATGTCCTGGAATCTTCCAAAGGTCTCCTGTAACACCTTTTGTCTCTGGTCTTCATTTCTTCCCTTTCCCCCAACTTCTGTATTTTAGTGTCCAGAATCCCATGCCTTAGAATTCCTTTTTTTGTCCCTGGGGTGGGGAAAGCTCATCACACTTTTTCTATTTTTCAGTGCTTCTCCATTCCTTGGATCTGCAGGTTCTTTCCAGTGTTTGATCTAAACAAAAAATAGATGCCTATCTCCCAATCAGACTTGAATCTTTCCCACTTCAGCAGCTGCAGACCAAGCAATGCCTTAGTCCCAGAGTCCCTATTCTCACTCCATAGGAAAAAACTCACAATTAGGCATTTCCTACAAGGAGCCTAGAGCAGAGTTACAGTGGAGGACTCTGATGTTGGGTCTGATTTCACAGCACATATGGAAAAAAAACATTTACATACACTTGTTTAGAAATCTGCTTATGGTCTTGGAATATTAAACATTCCATTCTGGCATAATTAAGTTTCCCAAGTCCAAATTGTAACAGAAAACAGTTTGAGGAGTAGTGATTTCTAAGGGACCATCATATATTATGGTGGTCCCATATATATAAGGGACCAACATATATTATGAATACCATACACTCTGGCTTGAGGGCAAGGAACTCAGGTTTGGAGAAGGAACATTTAATCCCTCCTGTTTGGGGAAAAGGCAATCACAGGGTTTTATATTGGGAAGCAGCTCATACATGGCCATCTTTCTTTTCCTTTTGGATTCTCTCAGATTCCTTGGAAACAAATGCAGAAATACTGTGATGAGAAGAAAATGACATCTGTGATTAATGACTTCAGTAGAGGGTTATTAGGAAAGAGCCACAGAATGATTTCTTCAATATCACAGCTCATGATTGGGGAGGGTGGTGTTAAAGGAGAGATGACCAAGTCGTTCTTCTTCCATAGATTCTTTGCTTGAGATAGCAGGCAGTCAATAATTTGAAGTAATCTTGGTATAATCCTGACATTGAAACCAGCAGATTAAAGCAAGGGAAAGAGAAAGAAAGTACTAGGTTGATCATTTTAGGCTTAGCAAGGAAGTTTCTTTAAAGTTCTTAGGGACTTGTATTTCTCTAAACCTTGCTCTAATTGTGTATCCATTTAGTCATTCTAGTTTATTTTGATACCAGGCTGTATTAATGAAGCGGTCTCCTTGTTAGGTTAAAATTGAGTAGTAAATCTTATTAAATCTATTCACTTAGCCATTCCCCAAAATAATCTAGCTGTTTTTACCGGAAGGATATAACCAAGGCTCTGATACTTACTACCTGGCGACTGTTCTAATAGTAGGATAATTTTAGAGAGGGAATAGTTACCTTAAAGTCTGACTATACAACTTCACATTTGTAAAATACTGGCAATTCCCAGTGTGTTTGATGAACCTGGAGCCTACTTTAACTTCCTTGTGATGGGGATCTGTGGGGAACAAATCCCAGTGAGACTTCTAACCTGGAGCATGTCAGATAGTTCATTTGTCCCATTTCTGCCTTTTGGGGGATTATTGGTGTGCCTGGTTTTGCCTTGGAGACTGGCCCCTTACTGATAAACCACATATGGTCTTGGAGGTCACAGAAAGAAGAAAGACAATAAATTATTCTCTAATTGACTAAAACCAACAAGTTTGACCTTTTCTGAACAAAGCTATGAACCTTTAGACAATGATAAACATTTGGCAGATTAGTCATTGTCAGGTTTGTAAAGGGCTGATCTACCCAGACAGAATGGCTCCCCAGTACTAACAAGATGGAGGAATTTGTGCTCAAAGACACTGCTAAGCCTACCTATGCACATTAGCAGGGATTTTCCTGCTTGTGTGTATTTTCCGGAGAAGGGGCAAGTAGCAGACAGGGGAGCCGTGGCTGGAAAATTGTCAAAAGTCAAAGGCTAGCTAGGTCTATAGGCATTAAAATTAACGTAAGAGTATTAGAATTCAGAAATGACCAGGAGGCGGGTTGGGGGGAACAATGGGAAGAGAAGCCACAAATGAGGAGAAAAACATTTCAGGGAGGGTGAGGAGGATAAGAATCAGTAGGGTCTTGCCAGAGTGCTCATGGCCTCCCACTGTCTAGCAGAGGGCTGTCTGGCTGAGGCAGAGCTTGGTCTTCCTGGGACCCTGGGGAGACTTATATAGAGAGCTGCTTTTCTGAGCTGCAGAGGACATGGTCAATCACTTCTTTTGGCTACAGTTAATTCTGCTTAGGATGGGAACAAGCCAAACTGAAGTTCCATGGAGTATGTCTCATCAAAGAATTTTTTTCTAACTTACATTGCTCAGAACACAGTGGGAGGCCAGGTAAGGCCAGGGAAATTGGAAGGCACTGGTCACCAGTTCCTCCCCATTTCCTGCAGAACAAAGTCAAAACTCCTCAGGTACCTTGAGTCACTCCATGAGCTGCTTCCACACTACCTCTTTAGATTGATCTGTCACCTCTCCTCTCAGTCACAAACCCTTCTCTTCAGTCACATGGACTGACTTGCTGTTCCCCAAACTCATGCCTCTCCCTGCTATTGTGCTTTTGTTCAAGTTTTTTTTTTTAACCCTCTGACAACTACACCTGCCCCTCACACATCACTCACCTACTCACCATTCAAAGCCCAGTCCAAATTCCACTTTTTCCAAGAAGCCCATCTTGACACCTACACTCTCCAGTCTACTTTTCCTCTGTTTGGTGGCAGAGTTAGGTGTGTACAAGTGACCTGGGGTTGCTGTTGGCAAAGCTGACTCAGCCCTGTCACCCCAACAGGGCTTGTGCAAATCCTGGTCCGGAGCAGGTTCCAAATACAAGTAAAAGGTCTTTTTTTTCCTTCTTCCAAACTCTTAGTTTTGATTTATGGAGTTCATTAACTTAGTTATTTTCATCTCTTCTTATCCTTTGTGCCTTGTTCTCTAGGAGGCTGATATTTTGGTTCCAAGGTAGAATTAAATAACTAACCTTTGTGGGGCACTTTGTAGTTTTCAAAGCACTTTCCCATCTACTACCTAATTGATCCTCATGGTCACCTGTGAATTATCCACAGTTTAGAGCTGAGGAAACCGGCTCCTATGTGTAGCAACTTGTCCAGGTCAGAGCAATTAAGTGGTCAACCACGGACTAGAGCCCAGACTGTCTGCCTCTAAATCATGTTCTCCCCACTAACAGCAATGGCCACAACAGAAAAAACAGCCATGAATATTTATTGACCACTTACTCAGTGCCAGGCACAATGCTATGCACCTCACATGAGGTGTCATGTTTTATACATGACAACAATCTTGTGAAGTAGGTGCTATTATTATTACCAGTTTATAGAGGATTTGGAGGTTTAGAGAGCTTGGGCAACTGACTGAAGTGCACATGGCCAGTAAGTGGTGGCACTGACACAAGTCTGGATCTGGCAGAATTCACAGAGCCTGGTTGCTTGGAACGGCAGTTTCCAAGTTGTGCTGTCCCTGTGTGCTGGGAAGGGCTGGTGCCTTACCATTCCCAGCCACGTGTGTGCATCCACCCATTAAACTTGAAGAGCCAGCACTGCCATGTAAGTTAGAAACTTTGTGCACCAGTCCTGGCCCAGCTATCTCTTCTGGGAGAATCACTGAGTCTTCTGGACCTCAAGTTTTCATTGGTGAAAGGGGAATAATATCTCTATGGATCTGGGCATTGAAGAAGGGCTGGAGACTCTAGGGCAATTGGATTCTCCCTGACTCTTCACAAGTCTGCTGGTTACACCTTGTTTGTTTATTTAACCTGAACTTCATCTGTTTCCAAATTGGTTCTCCTGAGGCCTTTCCATAGGATTGTCTGACTCCCAATCACACCCTTATATCCCTTGCCTGCAGGAAGCTTACCTCCTATTTTGAGTTGTGTGAGGCCATTCAACACGAATGAGCAAGAACTTGGACCTTATCCACAGAGCTGGGCTGGGGCCCTGCCTTTCTCACTAACCAGCCTTGGGATATTTGATCTGTATGAGCTTTGTTTCCTTCTATAGAATATGGACAATAATTGTGTCTATGTCATAGGTTATTGTTAGAATGACACCAGATAATGCCTGAGGAGCACTCAACCTGATGCCTGGCACTGTGTATATGCTTAAGAAGTGGTGGTTGCTGATGGTATCATTTCTTTTCTCAAGTCTAAAATTTTGGCACTTTCTCTACCTCAATATTTCTCCTTTTCTTTAGTCCCAAGGCCCACCTCTCTCTATTGACACTCTCACTCCCCTTCTTATCCAGCTTCCTGAGGTCCCATCTTTATGAATCATCACCATTCATGTTTCCTTCTCAGACTCTTTTGCCCTACTGGTTCTTGTCTTACAGCCTAGAAAATGCCCATCCTAGGTTAGGCATATACTAGTCTCCTGGTGTTACTTTGATTTTTCCTTTGCCTTCACTCCAAACATCTGGAGAGTAGAGATTGCCTTCAAGGCCATCCCATCCTTACCCTGGCTTCTTCCTCATCTCCTAGTCATCTGTCTCTGTCTCCCAGTACTCTCCAGAACTTTATTCCACAATGGACATTCAAAACCTAACTGTCAAATGCAATGGCCCCTTCTTGCTTGCTGCTTATTCAAGCCCTCCATAGAGACCTGCTGGCCCCATTCTGCTGAGATGAAACTCTGCTTCCCAGCTGCTTTCTCTCACATTGTAGGCTTAGTTTTCTTCTCTCTCACCAAACACACCTTGCACTTGAGTTTTCCAGAATGTTTCTGGAAACTACCATGAACAAAACACTGAGACAGGAATGTTTGCCTCTTCCCAACCCTTTTGACTTTCCTAGTTCCTCTCCCTCCTTCCATCTTCTAACATAAACACCCCCTACATTCCTGTTCCTGCCCTTGGCCTAGTTCTATATCTCAACATTTTCTTCCCTGGAGATCTCTCATAGTCCCACAGTTTCTGTGTTCATTTCTGTGTGGATAGCTCCCAGGTCCCTATCTTCAGTCCTGTTCCCATCTGAGCCAGATTCCCACCTCCAACTGTCTGTTGGATACTCCATCAGCTACAAAATCCTTGCACATCTGAAGCAATGCTAATCGTCTCCCTCATCAAACCTGCTCTACCTGCTTAGCCTATTTCTGATCATGGCACCAACAACTCCTCATTATCAAGGCTTGAGACCTATGAGTCATCTACGAGAGCTTTTTTTGTGTTTTCCCCTACCAGAAACCAAGTCCTAGGAAATCTACTCCTCCACTGGAACTTATCTTCACCCCTCTTCTCAAAGTCCACTAACCTTGCCTCATTCAAGTTCTTATTATTCTCACCTCACCTGTATGAAAATGTGGCTCCCACCTGGTCTCATCAGAACTTCCTTCCTCCAAATCCTTCCCTTATCACAGCAGCCAGAGTGTTCTTCTTACAACCTAGACCCAATTACTTTTTTCCCTTGAGGTGTCACCTCTTCTTTAAGAGAAGACACCTTCTCTTAAATTGAAGGGAAATTAAATTTTATATTTTTGTTTAAGATAGCTTTTATACAAGGATACCATTGAAAATTGTTCACCTCTCTCTATCTCTCTGTCTCTATACTCATCCTCACTTCTAAGCATGAATATAAAGGCAAGATTAGAATGAGGTTTGCCCTAACAATAATTATTGTCAGGGACCCAAAGTTATTTTTAATTTCCTTCTTTAACCTTTTCTGCATTGATTTAACTTCTAATTAGGAGAACACATAAAGTTTACAAAAACAATAAAGTCATTCTTCACGGAAGAGGAAAGAAACCCTCTGGTGGCTCCTCATTGGCACTAGGACAAAGTCCAAACTACTTAACCTGCGTTAAGAGGTCCTCTGTGATTGAACTCTGCCCACCTCTCTGTCCTCACTGAAGGCCACTCTCTCCTCCCTCCACTGTCCTGAGCTCCAGCCTCTGACACTCTTGAAGACTCACCATTCCTAAGACATACCTTGCCCTTCCTCTTCCCTCTTCTTTGCTATCTTTTGGAAGAATGCCTATCCTGCCAGGTGAAGCAGACAATGGGAAAAGTGCGATTTCTCTGTGGACTGACAGGTCTTTTTGTTCCTCAAGCATAACCCTGGCTCCAGAGTCGGTGATTGGCAGCCATGAAGTCAACCCTCCCCTTAAGTGCAGCCAGCCTTCTGAGGGAGGGGCAGGACTGGGAACACAGACCTGGCACAGGTGGACTGAGCCCTCACTGTGGGTAGGTGACAGAAAGAGTGGCTAAGGAAAGAAAGATTTGGGAGACCAGGTGGCCAATGTGGGCTTTGCCACCCCTTGCTCCTCTGGTGTGTATGTGAGCTTGATGACTCACCTTCTTCTCTAGACAAGTTACAAGAGACAGAAAGAGGATATGCCTTCAGGCACCAAAGGGGTCTCAACCATTCAGATCCCTGGTAGCCAAACATCCTTACCTCAAATATGGGTCTGCTGTGGGACCACAGAGTCCTGCAACCAAAGGGAATTGCCTCAGATGGCCTCCACCTTCCCTTTCTCAGTCCTGTTAACCCCCACTGGTCTTATGCTACTGAGAAGGTGGAGGGCAAAGTGTCCTACACAGGCCACCATCACCATCCCTCTAAGCCCAACTGTATCTCTACAGGGAGCTCTTTGAAGAGATTATTTACTCCTCAGGGACCTCAAGCAGAGTATGTCCAAGACAGAACCCAACCTGCCTTCCCTCTTCTGCCACCACTACCACAAGGTATTCTGCCTACTGTGTCCCAGGTAGCATTAATGGTGTTACCATCCACCTCGTCCCTGGCTCCACACATGCATCATGCTGTTTCACACCTCACTGTCTTTACATATGCTGTGCACTTGCTTGCAGTATCTGTACCCTCATCCCTTCAACTGGTCCCTGTTAGGACTCAGCTCAGTGGTTAACTCCTGTGAGAATTTTCCCTTTAGCCTTCCCATCTTCTTGAGGCTAGATATGGAGCCCCTCCTCTGTGCCCCGTAACAACTAGGCATACCCTATTGTCATTGTCACGTTCCTGTCTGGTTTTACCACCAGACCTGGAGCTACTTGAATGTAGACACCATGTATTATATAACTATGGGTCCCTACTACCAAGCACAGAGCTCTGTATACATTTGATGCTCAGTAAAAGCTAGTTAATATATTTTATGGATTCATAAATCCTAATGAATTATATGGATTCATAAATCCTCAACTTTTTCCTGGCTTTTATGTCCCAAATTCAGTCAGTCACTATGTCCTGTCCCTTTATCTTCTTAATGATCTCTTGTCTACTTTTCAACCTAGGACATTATTCATAGACTAGGCCACCACCATCTCAATACCCAACTGCCCCAGCCTCCTGAGTGGTCGTCCAAACACAACACAGCCGCCAGATGGAGCCTTTCAAAGCATAAGTTTTCTTGTGTCACTATTCTGCTTAAAATACTCCAGAGGCTTGGCACCACCTACAGCACAAAGTCCAAGCCCTTGATGGCAGCTCATGTCAGAGACCCTGGGGAATTCAACTCCTGCAGCCCCCCTCAGCCTTGTCTCCTGTGTTCCTTTTTCAGAGTCCTGGAGTCCAAGTAAACAAAATAACTTGCTAGTACTTTCAGTCACTAATTTGTCTATCTCCATTCCTTTGCTCATGCTCTTAGCTCAACCTGGAACCCTCTCCTCAACATGGAATCCCCTCCCTTGTTTGTCTTCTTTCCAAAGATTCACCTTGTTTCAAGACACCCCTTCAGTGTTCTTCAGGAGGTTCTGAGAAACCTGGTCACCACCAGAAAAATGGTTTAGGCCAAGGATATAAATCCCTTGGGCTATCTGAGAAAGGACAGGCACCATCTGCGTGGGACGTTGGCTGGGACATAAGACTGCTGAGCTTCCCCGTCTCAGCAGAGACCTCTTTAGCCCAAAGAAGCTCCTTCTCAGTTTGGGGGTTAAGAGGATGCCCCTGATTCCTTCAGATGCCTTAAGGCTACCACTCTGCTCTTCAGCTGAGACTTTTTTATAGCTGCTGGCAAGGCTGTGGGTTGCTGTCTCCACATGTACAAAGCCTTGGGGACACTTTTTTGGGTGACTAATACTCAGCACTGGGACTTTCCCAAAACATGGCCTTCCCATCAGCTAAGCCAAACTTGAGACCTGACAGGAGATGAGGCTGAGGAGGCCAAATGGAAATGAACTTGATCTTATGATATGCTTGTGTGGGGGCTATGTTTTTTTCTGAGATCAGGAAAAACTTGGGCCCAGACTTTTTCTTTCAGGCAGATGGATAACTTGGCTGAAGTGGCCATAAGACTTTTAACAAAATGATTCTGTGCTAGGTCAGAAAGAATGACAAGGCAGAGACCAAATAATGGGGGAGTCAAAGGGGCTTCTTTGCCCAGAACTATGCCATGAAAGGTAGAATTTAGTCTAGGGCACATCTGTGGGCATAATTCAGGGACTGCTAAGTTAGGGTTGAGATATTCCTAAGAAAGCAGCTTTTTTCCCCCCTGAATTCAGGTAAGTAGTCAACGAAAGCAATACTAACAGAGTGCCTACTTAGTGTCAGGTATTGGGGATACAGAAATGACACAGAAGTAACTCTCGCCCTGTCTCTTCCTTCAAAGAACTTCTGGTCTAGGCTGGGATGGTATTGCATCTTCAGTGGACCTGTGTACCTGGAGCTGGCAGCAAGGGAGGAGTAGAAATTGGCAAGAGTCGATGAGGTTTCCAAGCTTGCCCCAAGCAGACATGGAGACCCCACCTCCCTTTCTTTGCCAACATGTAGTGCTCCTTTGAATCTGTTTAGCTTGGAATGAGTTAGTGTCAGTAATGGTTTGCACTGTGGAGGGGTGAGGAGAGGTGGAGGATAGGGGCTCTCTGTTAGGTTGCTTCCAGTTTCCTCATACTTCAGTGATGTGGAGTTTTTGAAAAATAGCTCATGTGGAATTTCTTGGTCTATGCTCTTCTTTTTCTCATCTCCACTGGAATGACTTAAACATCAACCCTCAACCCTGCCTTCTTGACTTGCTAGACGTATTTAGAGGGTCATTCTGAGTAGGAGGTAAAAAATGAAACACAGCTGATCCTAATTGCTTGCTTTGTCAGGACGAAAGTGCTTTATTGACCAGTATAGCTATGGTCTTACTCCTCAGCTTATCTCTGCGTCACTGTGGCTGTGTCAGTAAAAAAGCCACTGATGTATTTTCTTAATGTCTGAGATCCATTGACTGTTTGCTGACCTGATTGATTACTTGACTCCCAGCTTGAATCTGTCTCAAGATTGTACCTTCAGTGAAACACGTGGGTTCACTCTGTGTGGTTTTAATGCAATCACTTCAACTTTCTGTGCTTTGGCTTCCCTGTCAAGTCAATAAGTTTGTTGTAAGTGGGTGTGCTGATTTTTTGAGAATATCTGAAGTGTTTAGTGGAGGCTGAGGACAAATGTGCCAGAGTGAGCAAGTCTTGCTTGCCCCAAGATATTCCTGGAGGCCTGCTTTCTCTCTTAAATAAGTCTCCTAGGACCTCCAAAGATAGAAGAGTGGGTGCAAGCCATGTGCATATACATGTTCCATGTGTGAACATGAAGTTATCTCCCTTGAGTGCTCTTTCTATGTCTCACCACCCAACCACCACATGTACATACTTAACTCAAATCTCAGCTTCCCCTTCAGTTCCATGGGGAAGCCTCTCCTGACCTCCTGGGGTAGGTCAGGCCTTCCTGATGCTAACTCTCAGAGCAGCTTGCAATTTTTCTTCTTAACACATACCCAGTTGGCAAAGATATATATTTTTTAAATTTTATTTTATTATGTTATGTTAATCACCATACATCATTAGTTTTTGATGTAGTGTTCCATGATTCATTGTTTCCATATAACACCCAGTGCTCCATTCAATACATGCCCTCTTTAATACCCATCACCGAGCTAACCCATCCCCCCACCCCCCTCCCCTTTAGAACCCTCAGTTTGTTTCTGAGTCCATAGTCTCTCATGGCTCGTCTCCCCCTCCAATTTCCCCTCCTTCATTTCTCCCTTCCTACTATCTTTTTTTTTTTTTTAACATATAATGTATTATTTGTTTCCGAGGTACAGGTCTGTGATTCATCAGTCTTACACAATTCACAGCGCTCACCATAGCACATACCCTCCCCAATGTCTATCACCCAGCCACCCCATCCCTCCCACCCCCTACCACTCCAGCAACACTCAGTTTGTTCCTGAGATTAAGAATTCCTCATTTCAGTGAGATCATATGATACATGTCTTTCTCTGATTGATTTATTTTTTTAAAGATTTTATTTATTTATTTGACAGAGAGATAGTGAGAGCAGGAACACAAGCAGGGGGAGTAGGAGAGGGAGAAGCAGGCTTCCTGCTGAGCAGGGAGCGCAATGTGGGACTCGATCCCAGGACCCTGGGATCATGACCTGAGCCGAAGGCAGATGCTTAACGACTGAGCCACCCAGGCACCCTCTCTGATTGACTTATTTTGCTTAGCATAATACCCTCTAGTTCCATCCATGTCATTGCAAATGGCAAGATTTTGGGTTTTTTGATGGCTGCATAATATTCTATTGTGTGTGTGTGTGTGTGTGCGCGTGCATATATATATATATATATATACCACATCTTTATCCATTCATCTGTTGATGGACATCTTGGCTCTTTCCATAGTATGGCTATTGTGGACATTGCTGCTATAAACAATGGGGTGCATGTACCCCTTCAGGTCACTACATTTGTATCTTTGGGGTAAATACCCAGTAGGTGGCAATGATATTTATTTCGGTGACTATTTGGTTAATGTTTGTTTCTCCCACTAATAAGTTCCACAACGAGGAGGCCATAACTCTTTTACCCCCTGAACCCAGCACAGAGTCCAGTGTATAGCATGATCCCCTTTCTTCTACCTCTGTAGGTACTACAGAAGTATATACACCTCTTTCCTCTTCCCTCCTCCCTTCACTGACCAATGGTTTGAGTTCAGCCACTAGTCACCAGACTTTTCCTTTGCCCATTCTGCTCTCTCTCCATGGGAAACTGCAGCCCATTCAGATGCATAGATGCCAGAGTCATCTCCCCAAAACATCTGGCTTTAATAATCCTCAGGGGGTCCTAGATCAGCTAGACAGATATATCCCTTCTGCTGTTGCTTCCCCCCTCACCTCTTTATCCTTAACTCCCCTATTCTCCACTCCAATTTTTCTGTTTTAGTCAAGCAAATATTTTTAGGTACTGTAATTCTTGCAATAATTCTACATTTTATTGACAGTCTAGGTCCACTATCCCTTTCTTAGCTGGTATAAAATTAATTTCCTTCCAGGAGTTTTCTCTGATTAAACCCACTTACCTCAGACATTTCCTGGTTCAGTTCATTAAACACAGTGCTCCCTACCAGGTTCAGTGTAGTCATAATCAGGTGTCTACCATCATTTAGATTTTATTTAACAGTATTACTGAGCCCTTACAGAGTGTCAGACACTGTGGCAAGCCCTGGGGATATGACTGTGATCATGACTGATGTAGTTCTTTCTCCATAAACTGGACAGTCCAGTAGGAGATTCAGACATGGAACAAGGAACTACAGATGATGAATATTTCAAAAGGACAAGTACAGGGAGCTTGGGTAGCTGACTCAGTTTGGGGCCCAGCAAGGCCTCCCTGAGAAAGAGCCGTCTTAGCTGGGACCTAAAGATAAGTAGGGGCTAAGCTGATTCAGGGGTAGGAGAGGATCAGGAAGGGGTAGGATAGTGAAGGGGTTCTAGGACTAGCTGGTGAGAAAACCCTGCATGAAACAGAAGCAAAGAATAGTGGAAAAGAGAAACAAGGGCCAGAATATCAGGATCTTTAGGCCATGGGAAGAAGTTTGAATTTTATTCCAAGGAAAAGTAAAGTGACGAGATAAAGTTTTCAGTTAAAAAAAAAAAAACTCTGATTGCTATAAAGCAAATGGATTTCAGATGAGCAAGAATGGAAGCAGATATACTAGTGAGGAGGGTGTGTTGGTTACTGATTTATTGCCCCTCAGGTCCAAATTTACCCTTTTTGCCTGTTGTATGAAATTGGATCTGGTCCCTCCAAATATTTTTTCCTTGCCAGTTGTTACAGAAACTTTGTCAGTAGAAGACACTAGGGAGATATTACAGGAGGAAAAGAGCTTTTCTTCCTGGTTCTGGTGTGTTTCATCAGCAGGCTCTTAGAGCTTATATGGATGGCTTCTTCAGGTCTCACCTCTGTAGCACAGATGACTTCCCCAGTGTCTGGCCCTTGCAGTACTTAGAGCTTTTCCAGAACTCAGATCCTGAAGTGAACAGTGGTCAGCAGCACCCAATGGCCAGCAGTTTCTTCTGGCACCCCCCTTGGGCAGTTTTGGTGGGACACCTACCAGTGAACAGCATTCCTAGAGGACACATTTCTGACAAGTTCCTAAGGGTGAATTTTCAGTACATCTGTCAGTGCAGCACCACAATGACTTCTCTGCCACTCAGTGAGCCACGATGGTGCCCTCTCCAACAGGGTATGCATCCCCAAGGTCAACAGTGGCTGGGGTATTTGAAGGAGCTTTCCATTGGGTGCTCCATATCACTTGTAAGGGTAGTGCCTGCTCCTTATATTTGCTATTCTTATGTTCTTTAGAGTTCTCTACCTGTTACTTGCTAATCCCTAATTAATTCAACCCCCAGTCATAGTTAATAATTATTTCTTTAAATAGTTTTACTGAAGTATAGTTTATCAACCACAGAATCTACTGGTTTTAAGTGTACAGTTCAGTGGTTTTTAATAAGTTTACAAAGTTATAAAACCACCATCATGATATAAAAAATATTGTGCCCATTCACAATCACTCTCTGTCTGCATTCCCAGCCCTACTTTCTGTCTCTGTAGATTAGCATTCTCTGGAATTTCCAGAATGTGTGTTCTTTTGTCTGACTTCTTTTACTGAACTTTTCCCCTCCTTAAATTGTGGTTAAGAATACACAGCATAAAATTTACCATCTTAACCACTTTGAGTGTACTGTTTAATGCTTTTAAGTATTATCACATTTTTCCAAAACAGATCTGTAGAACTTTTTTCATTTTGCAAAACTACTAACAATTCTTTATATTAAACTTTCCCTGTTGAAATCATTGTGTAGTTTCCTTGTCATGATTGGACCCAGACTGATACAGAAGTGAATACAGTGTCCCAGGAAAGAAATACTGGGGCTTAGATTAGGAGTAGCAGTAGAGTTAGAAAGAAGAAGGCATGATATTTTTTTATGCAGGAGTCAATAAGTCTGGCTGATGGATTGAGGGGTAAAATTAAAAAAAAAAAGAATCAAGGATGACTCCTGGTATTCTTGCTTGGGCTCTGGGTGACAGTAATACCCTTCATTGAGGGGAAAGCACTTACTTGGAAATAGAGTACTTGAATGAAAGGATGCATCCTCTCAAATTTGTCTTTGCTTTTGGTATGTACTTGGCATAGTTTGCAACAATGGCTTTCAACACTGGCTGTGCATTAGAATCACTTGGGAGCTTTTAACATCTATAGATGTCCTGGCTCCATTCCAGAGTAATTGCATTAAAATATCTGGAGATGGAGTCTAGGCACTGATAACTTTGAGGAGCTCTCCATGTGATTATAATATGTATCCATGTTTAAGATCCATCAAAAAATATTCAGTTAGGACTTGTCATCAAAATAAAGGGATATAGGGGAAGACCCCATGGCTGGCCTGGATACTAGAAAAGGTAGGTTAGTTAGGACAACATCAAATGCTATCAAATGAAAGGATAAATATGGTGAGAAGTGTGGATGGGTGTTAGTTGGTAGAGTCATTACCCATACGACCTGTGTGCCTGCCCATGTCAGGTGCTATATATCTGTTATCTATTGTATTTGTCAGGGTTTTCCAGAGAAACAGATCCAACAGTTTGTTTATTTGTTTGTTTATATATACTATTAGCTCTGTATCTCTGACAAACTCTGACTGCCTATGTATATATTTGAAGAAATTGACTCATGTGATTGTGAGGGCTGGCAAGTCCAATTTCCTCTGGGCAGGCCAGTCAGCCTGGAAACTCAGGCAAGTTTTCTATGTTGCATTCATGAAAGCACAATTCTTTTTCTTTGCTCAGTCTTTGTTCTTAGGGCCTCCCACTGATTGGGTGAGGCCCACCCACACCACCAAGGGTCATCTGCTTTACTCAAAGTATACTGATTATAAATATTTATCATATCTAAAAATTACCTCCTCAGCAACATTTTGACTGGTGTTTGACCAACAGCTGGGCACCATAGCCTAGCCAAGTTGACACATAAAGTTAACTATTACATCTACTTTAATTTTCACTACTCCGAGGGAGGTTGTACCTACAGTGCAGATGAGAAAATTGAGGCGGAGCAAAACTAATTAATTTGCCCCAGTTCATTCAGGTAGAGGATGGCTGTGCAAGGATTAAAACCCAGGTCTTTGGGACTCCACAGTCTCTCTTGAAACCAGAGAGACCAAAAGTCTATTTCTCTGGTAGTCTCTGAGCTTTAGGTTGTATTGAGCTGAGGAAAGGGAAGCCCTAGTGGTAGTCTCCTTTCCTCAACCAGAGGGACAGTAGTCTCTCTTTTCTCTCTTCTTGTCATATCTGCTCCTTTCCATGGTTCTCTGGAGTCAGCCACATTTTGCTCTTTGTGAGAGCACAGGGTTTTCCTATGAACTTGCTAAGGAGATGACCTTCCTTCTTGACCTAGGGACTAACCTTACCTGTCTCTCCTACTCCCTTTCCTGGTTAGAAGTCAGGCTTTTGCTAACACCTTGAGGAGAGAACTTTAGTTTGTAGCTCTGGGTTTTGGTCTGAGGAGCAGAAAATCAGGAATCATCCCATATCTAATCTTTCTCCTCTGCCACACTGGTCTCTGGTTGGCATGACTTGATGTTTCTCTTCTCCTTTGAAAAAGGTTTTTACCCCTCCTTCTTCAGGGAAGCCTGGGATCTAAAGTTCTGTCTTTAGAATGACTCTAGATTGGTGTTCCAAGCACCAACTTGCTAGTGCAAATGATAAATGTTATAAGGGATTATTGCAAAAAGAAAACAAATTTCCATTTGCAACCCAATGGGACACATTTCTATAGCTCTTGCTTCAGCTGTTTGCTCAGGTATGTATGTGAGTGATAATTTCTTTAGCAGGAGAACTAATTCCCCTACAGCAGCCTCTGAGAGAAGCTGGGTAAAGGTTAAGGAAGCTGTTAACCTGATATCCTTAGCAAGGAAGAGAATGGAGGAACATGTTGTTAGAACTGAGTTGTTAATTTGGTTACTTTTCAGAGAGACTAGGGACTTCTTAATTCTTGTTCTACCTGTCCCCAGAGTTTAATTCTTCTGACTAGGCTCACCAGGGCCCACAGGAGCTGTAGGCATCAAGGTATCCCAGCTCTATCAGAAATTTCATTCAGTTTAACAAATAGTTCTTGGGTATCCCCCTAAGAAGTTCACACAGAAATGATAGATGTATGCACAGGAGCACAGAGGAGAGGCATAGATACAGAAAGGGGCAAAAGGAGATGAGTAAAGCTGCCTGGATGGTATGTTGCTTGAATTAAATCTTAAAATCATTGAAGGGTTTTAAGCAGAAGAGTGATTCAATCAAAATAATATTTTCGAAATATCTAGATGGTGGCTGGTGTTCATAATTAACATTTTTGATTACCTGCTCTATACCAGTGAAATGTTTTCAAAAACATCTGCCCAAAATATATAAATGTATACAGCTAAACTGAATACACTGTGTACATGAACACACTTAAATATAAAGGGAAATGATGAGATAATACCTAAACAAAGCTGAATAAAGTTTCAAATCTTTTCATCCTGAATCCAAATGGGTCATCCTGCAGTGGGGTCCTGGAGTCCCTGACAGATTCAGGCCCTGCAGGAACTGCCAGCAACATGGGCGTCATTTTAATGGAACCTGACAAAGTGTGGACTCTTCCCACAATGCCCTGCTTCTTCTGGGGACTTTAGGCCATAGGTTCACAGTCCTAAGTGTTCCCAACTCCCTGGCCATGCATTTCCCCTGACCACCACTGTTAGGCCAGGAAAGTTTCAGCACAACTTGTGTAGAGGATTAAGTTGAGGCTGGAGATTCAGCAACTCAGTTTGTAGTGCAGGTGTGAAATGACAGAGGTCTGGACTGTGGGGTAGCAGTGGGAATGGAGAGAAGTAAGAGAGATTTGAGAATTTTTTTTTTTTAAATAGGCTCCACACCCAGCATGGAGCCCAATGTGGGGATTGAACCCACCCCCCTGAGATCAAGACCTTAGCAGAGATCAAGAGTTAGATGCTTAACTGACTGAGCCACCCAGGTGCCCCTAGTCATTTAAGAAATTTTAATGAGACAGGATCCACAGGACTCAGTGATGGATTGAATGTGGGGATGTGGAAGACGGAGACAAGGGTGAGTGCCTTTGGCCAGCCCCATAGGTGAGGTGCCACTGAGATGGAGAATACCAAAGGACAACCAGAATCTTATTTTGGTGGGAGAGAATAGGGAGAAAGAAAAATCATGATAACAATTGTAAGTTAGATATTTAGTAAGTAACTCCTGCGTGCACAACACTGAACAAGGTACTGTGGAGGATGCAAGGAGTCATCAGGTACTTGCCCTGTGCAGGAATAACAGCAGTGTTTGAAATTTGTTCCTTTGCCTCTGGTCCAGAGGCCTGGCCTGCTCTGTCCTTTCCTTGCAGCCCACAGAACACACAGTCTGCCCCTGGATGGGGAACTGAGAGGGGAGAGCTAGAATAGATTGTGTTCCACGGTGTCTGTCCTCATAGTCGTCTTCATGGACAGTGAGGAAGGTCTTTCTCTGACAGTTCTAGTCCAGGCAGCAGTAGTCGACTGAAGACTTCAGGCTGGACTTTGTTCTCTTCGACTATTATTTACTATAACAGCAATATTATAACACTATTAAAGAACATTATAGGAAATTTGCAAATAAAAACATAGCCCATAATTCCCACATGGTAGTACATAAGAGCTTATTTTCTATCCCACATTGCCTCTCAGGCCTCGACCACATGTGTGTATTTTTTTTACATTGCTGTAATTACAGTCATATATGCAGCCTTTTCCATTTACCATTAAAGTGTAAGCCCTTTCCATGTTGCAACATTGTCTTCATAATGATATTCTTTAATGGCTGCATAATACTCTTTGGAGATGATCTACAATAATTTTCTTAACCATGCCAATATTGTCTAACATCTAGATTGTGTCTAATTCCTTGCATGAGGCATGAATTACCTGACTTGCTTGTAAAGGGCTGCCTTAGTTCTCTCCTCTTAAAGGAAAACATTTTGCAAACATAGTTTCCAGCTGAGGAGTGACAGAACACTCTACTAGATCCAAATGCTGCTTGGACTTCCATTTTCTGGTGGTGGAGAAAATATCTTGTTTTTTACATTTAGCGGTTAATGGAAAGATACCCAAGGCAGGAGTCAGAATCAAGGGAGGTAAGGCAAGGACTGAGACCAAGAATAGAAGGTGAAACAGCAATGTGTGTGTGTGTGTGTGTGTGTGTGTGTGTGTGTGTGTGTGTGTTTGTGTGCATACACATATGTATGTTATGGGGTTGGAGATCAGGAATCAGGCTAGAATGAGGTTGTATCTCAGGAGGGCACGTGACATTAGGTAAAGCTATGGGCTGGAAGTGGGTTTATTTGATGTTTGGACAGTGTGACATTCTTTAAAAAACACCCTTAACATGTCAGCTGTTTTAATACCATATAAGTATGCATGGCAACGTCGTATCTTTCCAGAAGCACTTTCATCTCACTCTCCATGTAATCCCACACCTTTCCTCAGTCAAAGACTTCTGTGAACCCCTCTCATTGCAGACCCTGCCTTAGAAGCTGCAAAAACTACACCAGTCAAAGGCTTTGTATGTCCTAGATAGGTTCCCAACTCTGGTTCCTATACACAGTCTAGGGTAGGCCATGACATGGAAGACGCAGGGGACTGGGCAGCCTCTGCTTTTCTCCCACCCTTCTGGGAAGATCTGAGCTGCCCTGATTGGTCAAACCTCCTGGTCCTAAAGACTCTACCAATGGGAAGGGGTATTATAGTTAGTTATTGAGGGACTGCTTTGGCCACAGGGAGATGGCCCACACTTGATATGTCTCAGCCACTTCAGGTGACACAATTTCATTTTTTACATTAGGGTCAGTTTAAGTTTTAAATAAATTACAGGCATCAGGATAAATCTGTTGCTTCTGTTCCCTTTGATATGAATGAATCCCAGCTTATTAGGCAGATAGGATCTTTTCTCTTTCGGCCTGAGACATCATCTGGTCAAATTACTTTCCATAAAGAAAGGAGAGCAGGTGACACTGAAGTCAGTTCTGGTTCAGAGAATGAAGGGTCTAGGACAGAAGCAGCCTCTGTCTACATTGTTGGGGGCCACTTTGTCTCCAAGGAACAGGAGATAAGATGGTTGATCCTTGACAGAGTCTCTGTCCCTATAGAGAGCCAGAATGGCCATGGTGACCATATAAGAGAATTGGGTTTGACTTTATATATACCTAAATTACATCCCAGCTCTGTAATAATAAAAATAAAAATAAATAATGAAATTATTGAGTAGCTACTATATGTCAGGCAATATACTGAGTGCTGGTGATAAAACAATCAACAAAACAGACAAAAATCCCTATTGTTATGGAGATAGCAATAAATAAATAAATAAAATGTATAGGATATTGTGTGGTGATAACTTGCAATAGGGAAAAAAATAAAGCAGGAGGTATGGTTAAGGGGGCAATGAAATTTTAGATAGAGTGGTCCGAGAAGGCCCCACTGAACAAAGACCTGAAGAAAGTGAGGGAGAGAGCTGAATTAGTCAACGTTCTCCAGAGAAACAGAATCAATAGGAGATATTTATTTGTTTGTTTATTAATTATGAGGACTTGGCTCACATGCTAATGGAAGATAAGTCCCATAATCTGTCATCGGCTAGATGGAGATGCAGGAAAGCCAGTAGTGTAGTTCCAAAGGCCTGAGAACCACAGGGCCAATGGTGTAAGTCCCAATCTGAGAGCAGAAGTCCAATATATTCCAGCTCAGTAGTCAGGCAGAGAGCAAACTTCTCCGTCCTCTACCTTTTTGCTCTATTTAGATCCTCAGTGGATTGCTTGATGCCCACACATTGGGAAGAGTGAGCTTCTTTACTCAGTCCAGCCATTCAAATGCTAATCACTTCTGAAAACACCCTCACAGACACACCCAGAAATAATGTTTAAGCAGATATCTGGGCACCCTGTGGCCCAGTCAATTTGACACATAAAATTAACAATAACAGGAACCATGTGGCAAAAAGCTTTACAAAACAAGGGAACGTCATGGGGCAGATTATGACTCTGCAAATAATTAATAAATATATCACAATTCATTAGGTTCCCTAGTGTCTCTACTCCTTTAGTTAAGATGCACTTGAGGAGAAGCAGCCTTGATGATCATGTTTCAGCGAGGCCTTGCAACCCACAGATGAAAAATCCACAAATAGTTACCAAAAGTAAATTGTATTAAATAGCAGGGACTTTTCCCATGCAAGCTCTCTGACTTTGAGCCACCTATTTTCTCTCTTTGGGCCTCATTGCTTCATTTGGGAAATGGGGACATGATTGTTTCTACTCTTGGGGGTTGCTGTGAGGCTCCAGCGAAAAATTACTATGGAAGTGCTTTGTACCTAGCTTCCTGAAAATAGCAGGGATTGTTCCTACCAGCCTGGGCCTGATAAATGTCCTGCTTGCCAGTGGATCAAGTTAGTCATTAGCCTGTCCCCAGCACCACAGAAACTAGAAGGCTACACTGAGACCTCAGCTAGTGAGAGAAGTTGTATGAGAGAAGTTCAGCTCAGGGCTGGAGAGGGGAAGAGAGGCTTTTTGGTTTCATGCATGCAGAGAGCTGAGATACAGGCTTGGCACTTTTGGGGGACTGGTTAGATGTCCTGTATTCGTTTCCTATGGCTATGTAACAAATTACCACAAACTTAGCAGCTGAAAATAATACCCATTTATTCTCTGATAGTTTCCCTGGGTCAGGAAAACTTAACTGAGTGGTCTTCTTGGGGCCTCACAAATCAAGATGTGGGCGACACCAGGCTCTAACCTGGGACTTCAGGGAAGGATCTGCTACCAAGCTCATTCAGGTTGCTAGCACACTGCAATTTCATGATGGATGTCCTAGTTTCTTTGCAGGGTGTTGGTCAAGGGCTGTTCTCATCTCTTAGAGTTCATTCTTTGATCCTTGCATATGGGCCTCTCAATCTTCAAAGCTAGCAAGAGTGCACTGAATCTTCCTTGTGCTTTGAATCTCTTTCACTTCTTCTGCCACCAGCCAGAGAAAACTCTGCTTTCCAAGGGCTCCTGTGATTAAATCAGATCAGCCTGGGTGATCTCCATATCTTAAAGTCGACTGATTTGGAACTTTGTATCTGCAAAATCCCTTTACAGCAGTATATAGATTAGTGTTTAATTTAATAACCTGGGAACAGATGTCTTAGGGAAACATATTTAGAATTCTATCTGCCACATGTCCTCCCTGAGTTATTAGAATCATGTCAACAATTTTCCTTCGGGGTCTATTTCAAGTCCCATAAAATGAAACAAAAATTGTAAGCACAGAAATCAAACAATACTTTCATTCTTCTATTGTCTGTGTTTTTCTCTAGTGGTCTGGCTAAGCTTGTGCCTTGAGCACAGGTGCCACGTATATCCAGAAGGAATTGCTGTTCTAGCTGTCAATCATCATCAAAAGGGAAGAGTCTATTTCTCAGGCATAAAACTGAAAGTCCAAGGCAGCCCCTTGAAACGTGGTAAGAGATGATTCTTAGGGCCGTTGGGAAGGATCAACAGCCATTTGGGTCACAGTCTTTCTGGCAGAATGACAGTAAGAGACTAGTATGGGAGAAGAGATTTCTCAAGGCTCAAGAGTTGGACAATGTTGGTCTATCTGCCATTCCCCACATAGATATTCTCCCTTCATGTCCCTCTAGAAGGTGATGTTTAATCCTCATAAGCTGAAGTGATTCCAAACAATGATGCAAGCCACAAGCCAACAACCCAACATAGACAGGACTTGGTATTAGAGGAAACCATAAGCTTTCCATCTGGGTATCTACAGACACCTGGGTCAATTGGGGATGGACCATTGTCTTTTTGGGTCTTTCCACTGGACTTCAGATCAGTGACTCAATGCACTATTTCTTCTGATGAGAAGACTGCATTTCCATCCAGGCAGTGAATGATGTAAGAAACTTGGATCCCAAGCAAAGAAAGATAGTAGCTAAGCCAAGGGTCTGGGGCAGCCTGGAGGGCAGGGTGGGACCTATCAGACAATAGCACTAGAGGGCCCCAGCCATCTGCCACTAACAATCCCCAAATGATCAGAGGAAGGAGGGAGCAAACAAACTTCAGGATTGAACACAAATGACTTTTCCTAAATGCAATTACAGCAGAAGCCATGTAATTCAGAGAGAAGGATTTCAAAACTTTCACCTCAGGTCTAGGGTGGGAGGGCAGGAGAGCTGACTCTGTCCTCATTAAATAAGCAAACCTGGCTCAGTTCTAATTGTAGCTCTCTTTTCACAGCTATGATTATGCCAAGAGACAAGTCACATACTTTTTCTTCCAGTACATCAGACAAGCAAAAACCAGTGAATCCCACACAGAAGGTGGTGCAGAGTTAATGTGAATGAATGAATGAAAAAACAGGAGATAGTTAAGTAAGAGAACCTTAAGAGAGAGAAAATGATGTTGGTACTGACTCATAATGTGACAAGGTGACATTTCACCTCATTGGGAAACTTCTGCCTAAATGTTGTTGAGGGGTCAGGAAGAATTTTTTCAAAGGACTTCTCACTAAGTTCGATCACCCAAGGTATAAACGGCAGGCAGGAATTTGAGCCGCTGCTATTCTCTCCTCTCCTGTAAAACTAGTTCTTGGTTCTTCAGGAGTGATGTTAGGAGAAAGATGGCGGTGAGACAAAAGACTGGAAGCCAGAGAAGGTAGGTAAATGTGTTGATTCTTAAAATGCAAAAATAAGCTCAGGAACATGGAATAGACCAATGATCATATAAGACTGTAGTTTTTTTAAAAGATTTTATTTATTTATTTGAGACAGATACAGTGAGAGCATGAGCAGGGGGAGAGGGAAAAACAGACTCCTTACTGAGCTGGGAGCCAGACGTGGGGTTCAATCCCAGGACCCAGAGATCATGACCTGAGCCAAAGGCAGATGGGTGGCCCAAATGTTATACTTAAAAGAGGAGAAACCTGGGGCACCTGGGTGGCTCAGTCCTTAAGCATCTGCCTTCAGCTCAGGTCATGATCCCAGCATCCTGGGATCAAGCCCCGCATCAGGCTCCCTGTTCAGTGGGAAGCCTGCTTCTCCCTCTCCCACTCCCCCTGCTTGTGTTCCCTCTCTCGCTGTGTTACTCTCTGTCAAATAAATAAATAAAATCTTTTTTTTAAAAAAAAAGAGGAGAAACTTTAGAAGCAAGTTAGTATGGGAAGTCCTAGAAAGAAGAAATAAGAAGTATAAGGATTACCAAAACAGAAAGAAAATGAGTGTATTTGCAAATAATGTGATCATTTACATAGATAGTCCAAGAGAATTAGACATATGTTAGAACTAATGAGAGTCCAGAATGTTTACTAGATGGAAGAGCAGGTCCCTCATATCAATAATATCTTCTACATCAGCAGTAACCGGTTAGAAAATATAAAGGCACCAATATGGGACCAGATAAAGGAAGTATGAAAGATGCAAATGATGGAGATATATAGCAATTAAAGGGGAAGAACTATGAACATGGAAAATCTCAAAATAGTAATGTGGAGTGACAAAAATGAGAGTTGTCATTGGTCCACACTACTAGCTAGAACTTATTGTGGTATGTTCTGCATGTTGTTCTAAGAGCTTCCCAGTTATTCCTCACTACAAACCGTATCAGGTTGAAATTAAAAAGCTCCCTTCTTTATTAGTAAGAAAACAGAGATGCTGAGAAGTTAGTAAGTCGTGGTTAGGGTCCAAATTCAGCACCCTGACTTCGGAGGCTGTGCTTTTACCATTGATATTACCCAGTACTGTTTGCATGGCAGGGGCATTGAGTGGCCACAGAATGGAAGCATCCTCATGATTTATCCCTCATTTAACAGTGCACCTTACAGTTTGTAAAGCAACTTCTTGCCCAAGATCTCATGTGGTCATCATGACACATTTATAGATGAAAAAAGTAGAGCTCTGAGATTAAACAACTTGTAAGGAAATGAAGGAACCAGGACAAAAACTCTGATCTTTTGCCTCCTCCCTCAGTGCTTTTTCTACTATGCTAGAGCCAGGGGTACCATGGCAATGCTAGGAGTCATCTGCTGTAAAACACCTATTTTTTTGGTTCATTTTAGTTAGTTTTGTTTTGTTTTTTGTCTTTTTACATTTCCAAACTGCATGCACCAATACTTTGGTAAAATGCAATAAAACTGAATTACTAGAAGGGTGAAAATTAAGGCACAAATTATTTTCAAAATTATTTTATTGTTAAATTTACTGGGCATTATCAAATTGCTATAAAAGTTTTGAAACACTTTCAATTTCTGTACTTACCTCATTACAATCTGGTCCTGATCCATGGACCACACTTTGAGTATCACTGTTCTAGGGTTGTTCATCCTTTCAGCCTTCCATCTCTGTCCTCCTCAGCTTCTTTCCTCCCAGTATTACCTGAGAGATCACCAAAGAGCCAACTGCTAAGAAGCAAGGTTCCTGTTGGGATGCAGAGTGGGACTAGAAAAGAGGGCCCGTGCCCCAAGGCCCAGCAGGCCACTTAGTCCCTGTCCTGGATTTGCCTGTGCTGGGGTTAGGCATGCATCGTGGATGGTTTGGGATAGTGGAAATCACCTGATGTGATTAAAAAAAGTAACACCAGGAAGGAAGGCAGTTGCTGGTTGATTACAGTTACAGGAGACATAGTTATCTATCAGGGTACAGTGCCAGAACTCTGACTCTGAGGGTTTTGACTATCCATAACCACCAGCCAGCCTGCCTGGGAGGATTTTTGGAGAAACAACTTGGAGAGAGCTCTTTGCCCAGAGTTTCCTCTTCCAGTGCAAATTTCTTTCATATGAACATCTGACTTCACTCTGGACTGTCAAGATCAGAACACTGGTGATGGATTTGGGGCAGGGCTTATTTCATGGGTGTGCAATCAATGTAGTCACATTGGGCCCCATGCTGGGTTAAATGCCCTACTGTCATTATCTTGAAATTCTTAATAATTTTGAAAAAATGGGCCCCATGTTTTCATCTTACACTGGACCACACAAATTATGTAGCCAGTCCTGATAGGGAGTTTATATCCAACAGGGCAATCAACAGTGTGCCACAGTGGGAGGCACTGGGAGAGGGACAGTCAGGCTGGATTTCCTCCCACGAAACAGAACAAAAATGCCAATTCCCCCATGGAGCAGTAGAGAAATTGGCAGTCACTGTGAATCACATATTGTAAGTAAGACGTCATTTGTGTGTGTGTGTGGGGGGAGGTGATAAAACTCTATTATCAATACTTAATGAGATGTTAAGATCTACTGTGTTTCCAAACTGAATCAAACATTGTCTTAGTTTCCTCTCATGAGATTTCAGTAACTTCAGGAGGATTAATTAATATAGATAATTGCTTTGCATGCATTAACTCTTTTAATCCCCATGGCTCTTCAATTTAAATGTCGTTAGCCTCCTTTTGCAGACAAAGAAACTGAGGCACAGAACAGTTAAGTGATTTGCTTCAAAGCCTATTCTCTCACATGTGATACCATTCACTTCTTTGATTCTCTGGGCTCTGTGTGGGAGTAGTGGTGGGCCAAAAGGGAAGGATTGCCTCCAAATATTGGCACCAGCTTCTGAGCAGTGAAATTGCCAGAGAGCCACCGTGGGGGCTGTAGTCTGTGAGGAATCCACACCTCTGGGATTGAGAAAATTTGTGGAGTGCTGGGGACCTGTGAGGGTGGGGTGACCTCTATGGGTCTGACACATACACATGTTCTCTCAGCATGGTCACCTGCCTCTTGCTGAGTAGACCTGCCAGAGTGCCTTCTTCTCTGTTTCTTCTTCTCTGAATCTACCCTGGCCATCCACTCTCTCTTCCTTGCCTTCCAGAGCCAATGAAGACCCTATTCTCCTTCTTGACAAGAGCTATGCTGTTGACCTGTGCTTCTGAGTCCTTCAGAGTCCCTCCAAATGAACAGTTCCCAGGCAGCCCTAAGACAAAGGTGATTGGAAAATGGGTGGAAAGCAGCATAAGATAGAATATAGACCAAGAAGGAAACAACAAGTGGTCCAGAGATGTACCCCGCTCCTCTCCAGAAATGGAAACTGCACAAGTGCACTGCTTCCATTTGTCCTGGGACTCTGTTACCTCCTCTCTAACCACCTAGAGAAACATTTAGAACTAATGCTAACGACTAAGTCTAGGACCTAAGAATGACTGTGCTCAAGTGTTCGTGGGTCTAGAGTAAATCAAGTAAATCTTCAAACTGATCTATCATGCCTTTGGTAATTTATCCAAAATTCTCTTCTTTGCAATTGTACATTTAGCAAAGCATTTGCTTTTTATTGGCCTCTAATGTTGATACCCCTGTTTCCCCCACCTGGACTCTCCCCATCAGTTATCCTTTATTTCCAGCATTTTCAATCTCTTCCTTTATCCTGCTCTTTCTCCTAAGCTTATAACCATTTTATCTCTTTTAGTCTTAAAAAAGAAAATTCTTCCCACTCCTTGTGAAGTTTCCTCTCTCCTCTTGACCAAAATTTTATAGAGTTGGTCTATATGTGCTACCTCCTCTTCTCTCTTACAACTTCTTAAGGCCATGGATCTGGTCCCATTCCCTTTTCTCCAAGGTCACCCATGAGTGCCTCATTGTCAACACACCATGTTTTATCCTCCTGTACCTACCGGATGTCATTCAGCTTCATGTTCCATTTCCTCTTAAAACCCCTCTCCTTCTTTAGTTCCCATCATGCAGCAAGCTGTTCTCATGTCCTTCTGCGACTGCTCTTTGCTGATCTTCTGCTCACTTATAAAGTTCTTTCTCAGGCCTCTTCTCTTTTCTTTTACACTCTTTCTCTTAGAGACGACATTCATACCCCAGATTCAGCCATTATCTATGTGGTAAACTCAAGAATCTGTATGTAGCACAATCCTGCCTCCTAAGCTCCAGACTCACATATGGAGACACTTGAGAAGCTCCACTTGCATATTCCACAAGCACCTCTAATCTTATCTGGGTCAGATTTAACTTAGCATATTCTTATCCCCTTTCTCAAAATCTCCCAAGCATTTTCTATTTCAGGAATAAGCATCATTATCCATCTCTGCACTCAAGCCAGAAATTTGGAATTTATTCTTGACTCTTCTCTCTTTATCACTTCTTAATCCTTCTCCTCTTCTCACTTTCCACACTTTCTGGATGAGTTCATCTATTCCTCTGGCTTGCCAAATCAATCTTCAGCTCAGATCTTTTTCCTAATCTCCAGACCCATGAGGTCAATGCCTAGTAGACAACTCCAATTAGACAGCTTAACATGTCTAATGTTAATACTTAATTCATGTTCTTTTGCTACCCCAACCCCCAGCCCTGTCTTACTCTTATTATTTCCTATCTTGATATATGACATCACTTATCCAATCAGATTTCCTGGCAGAAATTTGGAAGACTCCTGCCCCACCAATATCTAATCTATTACCAATATTTGTCAATTCTACCTGCAAAATATACCTTATAGGCTCCTAGAAATCCACTTATCACCCAGAGTTAAGGATTTCTGATCAAGACTAATCAGTATGACACAAATATCTATTTCTAATTCAGGCTTCCCTCCTGTTTTCTGGACCTGTTGTCTAACTGCATAATGAACACTTCTTTCTGGCTATTGCTCAGTTTCCTGATTATATCCACCACCAAAATCCATCACGTGCCTCCTTCGTTCTCTATTTATTCTTGGTTTTTGCAGGGGCACCACCATCTTCCTCTTGGTGTCCCATTCTAAAAACCTCTAAAACATCTGTTCCACCCTCATCCTTTATATTCGGGTTTGTTGATTCATCCTCCTCCACAACACTCACATTCTTTTTTTTTTTTTTTTTGTATGTGTGGTTTGTGTGCGATGGAGATGTGCTTTGTATGGTGTATGTTTGGTGTTTGTGTAGTGCCTAGACCTGGCACCTTTTCTCATGGACCCACCCATGGGGCTTCGGGAGCCCCACCAAGGGCCAAGAAGGGAAGAGGCTGGGGAATGTGAAGCAGATGTCCCCTACAGTGGTCAGGCTTCTCCTGGCCTCCCATCTCTCAACTTCTTAGAGTTTTATTCCTTTCTTTTCTTGAGATTTTTTTCCCGTGTGTTTATTTTTTATTATTTTTCAAGATGAGGAGAAGGAAATTACCCAGCAAATGGGCATTTTACAAGAAGTCCGAATCTTATTTTTCCTGTCCTGCCCACTGGGGTTGGGGAGACCAGGCCCCTCTCTAGGGACCCATTGCCCCAGCCTTGTTCCCGTGTTTTGTGTCCCGTGTCGCCTCTGTCGCCCCGTGTTTGCATTTGACCACGTTGCACTGTTTGCATGCGCCGGAGGCAGACGTCTGTCAGAGGCTTGGAGTCCATTCGTGTGTTGCTGCCGCCCGCCCACCTGCCTCGTGAGATGGAATCATAATAAACCACATGAGGACACCGCTAAAAAACAAAACAAAACAAAACAAACAAACAAACAAACAAACAAAAACTGGGTGGGTGTGTTGTGGTATGTATGTATGATATACGTACAGTATGTTTGTAGTGTGTGTGTTGTGCGTGGGTTACTTGTGTGCTATGTGCATGCTGTATGGGCAGCGTCATTTGGGGTGGTATATGTGTGCTGAGAGTGGTGTGTCTATGGTGTGTGCATGGGGTGTGTGTGTGGTGTCGTTTTAGTTATTGATTTTTTTAAAAATTTTATTATGTTATGTTAGTCACCATACAATACATCATTAGTTTTTGATGTGCTGATCCATGATCCATTGTTTTCGTATAACACCCAGTGCTCCATGCAGTACATGCCCTCCTTAATACCCATCACCGGGCCAACCAATCCCCCCTCTCCCCTCCCCTCTAAAACCTGGTCTGTTTCTCAGAGTCCATAGTCTCTCATGGTTCATCTCTCCTTCTGATTCCCCCCCTTCATTTTTCCCTTCCTTCTCCCAATGTCCTCCATGCTATTTCTTATGTTCCACAAATAAATGAAACCATATGATAATCGACTTTCTCTGCTTGACTTATTTCACTTAGCATAATCTCCTCCAATCCCATCCATGTGGATGTAAAAGTTGGGTATTCATCCTTTCTGACGGCTGAGTAATATTCCATTGTATATATGGACCACATCTTCTTGACCCATTCATCTGTTGGAAGGGCATCTCAGCTCTTTCTGCAGTTTGGCTATTGCAGACATTGCTGCTATGAACATTGGGGTGCACATGGCCCTTCTTTTCACTATCCTTGTCTTTGGGGTAAATACCCAGGAGTGCAATTGCTGGGTCATAGGGTAGCTCTATTTTTAAATTTTTGAGGAACCTCCACACTGTTTTCCAAAGTGGCTGTACCAACTTGCATTCCCACCACCGGTGTAAGAGGGTTCCCCTTTCTCCACAACCTCTCCAACATTTGTTGTTACTTTCCCTGTCCATTTTTGCCATTCTAACGGGTGTAAGGTGGTATCTCAATGTGGTTTTGATTTGAATTTCCCTGATGGCTAATGATGATGAACTTTTTTTTCATGTGTCTGCTAGCCATTTGCATGTCTTCTTCAGAGAAGTGTCTTTTCATATCTTCTGCCCATTTTTTGACTTGATTATTTATTTTTTGGGAGTTGAGTTTGAGAAGTTCCTTATACATCTTGGATACCAGCCCTTTATCTGTAGTGTCATTTGCAAATATCTTCTCCCATTCTGTGGGTTGCCTCTTTGTTTTGTTGACTGTTTCCTTTGCTGTGCAGAAGCTTTTTATCTTGATGAAGTCCCAAAAGTTCATTTTTGCTTTTGTTTCTCTAGCTTTTGGAGATGTATCTTGAAAGAAGTTGCTGTGGCTGATGTCAAAGAGGTTACTGCTTATGTTCTCCTCTAGGATTTTGATGGATTCCTGTCTCACATTGAGATCTTTTATCCATTTTGAGTTTATCTTTGTGTATGGTGTTAGAGAATGGTCGAGTTTCATTCTTCTGCATGTGGCTGTCCAATTTTCCCAGCTCCATTTATTGAAGAGACTGTCTTTTTTCCATTGCATGTTTTTTCCTGCTTTGTCAAAGATTATTTGACCATAGAGTTGAGGGTCCATATCTGGGTTCTCTGTTCTGTTCCATTGGTCTATATGTCTGTTTTTGTGCCAGTACCATGCTGTCTTGGTGATCACAGCTTTGTAATATAGCTTGAAGTCGGGCAACGTGATACCCCCAGCTTTGTTTTTCTTTTTCAACATTTCCTTAGCGATTCGAGGTCTTTTCTGATTCCATACAAATTTTAGGATTGTTTGTTCCAGCACTTTGAAAAATGTCATTGGAATTTTGATCAGGATGGCATTGAAGGTATAGATTGCTCTGGGTAGCATAGACATTTTAACAATGTTTATTTTTCTGATCCATGAACACGGAATATTTTTCCATCCTTTTGTGTCTTCTTCAATTTCTTTCATGAGTGTTCTGTAGTTCTTAGAGTATAGATCCTCTACCTCTTTGGTTAGGTTTATTCCGAGGTCTTATGGTTTTTGGTGCTATTGTAAATGGAATCATTTCTCTAATTTCTCTTTCTACAGTTGCATTGTTAGTGTATAAGAAAGCAACTGATTTCTGTGCATTGATTTTGTATCCTGCCACATTAATGAATTGCTGTGTGAGTTCTAGTAATTTGGGGGTGGAGTCTTTTGGGTTTTCCACATAAAGTATCATGTCATCTGCGAAAAGAGTTTGACTTCTTTGCCAATTTGAATACCTTTTATTTCTTTTTGTTGTCTTATTGCTGTTGCTAGGACTTCTAGTACTATGTTGAACAATAGTGGCGAGAGTGGGCATCCTTGACGTGTTCCTGATCTTAAGGGAAAGTCTCTCAGCTTTTCCCCATTGAAGATGATATTTGCTGTGGGTTTTTCATAGATGGATTTTATGAACTTGAGGAATGTTCCCTCTATCCCTATACTCTGAAGAGTTTTAATCAGGAAAGGATGTTGTGTTTTGTCAAATGCTTTTCCTGCATCAATTGAGAGGACCATATGGTTCTTCTCTCTCCTCTTATTAATCTGTTCTATCACGCTGATTGATTTGCGAATGTTGAACCACCCTTGCATCCCAGGGATAAATCCCACTTGGTCGTGTGAATGACCCTTTTAATGTATTGTGGATCCTATTAGCTAGGATTTTGTTGCGGATTTTGGAATACATATTCATCAGGGATATTGGTCTGAAATTCTCCTTTTTGATGGGGTCTTTGCCTGGTTTGGGGATTAAGGTAATGCTGGCCTCATAGAATGAGTTTGGAAGTTTTCCTCCTGTTTCTATTTTTTGAAACAGCTTCAGGAAAATAGGTATTATATCTCCTTTGAATGTTTTGTAGAATTCCCCAGGGGATCCATCACGACCTGGACTCTTGTTTTTTGGGAGGTTTTTGATCACTGCTTCAATCTCTTTATTGGTTATTGGCTTATTCAGGTTGTCAGTTTCTTCCTGTTTCAGTCTTGGCAGCTTATAGGTTTCCAGGAAGGCATCCATTTCATCCAGATTGCTCAGTTTATTGGCATATAGTTGTCGATGATAATTTCTAGCAATTGTTTCTATTTCCTTGGTGTTAGTTGTGGTCTCTCACTCATAATTTTATTCATTTGGGTCCTTTCTCTTTTCTTTTGCATAAGTCTGGCTAGGAGTTTATCGATCTTATTAATTCTTTCAAAGAACCAACTTCTAGTTTCGTTGATTTGATCTACTGTGTTTCTGGTTTCTAATTCATTGATCTCTGCTCTAATCTTAATTATTTCTCTTCTAATGTGTGGCTTAAGCATCGTTTGTTGCTTTTTCTCTAGTTCTTTAGGGTGTAGAGTTAGTTGGTGAATTCAGGATTTTCCTATTTTTTCTGAGTGAGGCTTGGATGGCTATGTATTTCCCCCTTAGGACCGCCTTTGCAGTATCCCATAGGTTTTGGACCGATGTGTTTTCATTCTCATTGATTTCCATGAATTGTTTAAGTTCTTCTTTGATTTCCTGGTTGACCCAAACATTCTTTTTTTTTTTTTAAAGATTTTATTTATTTATTTGAGAGAGAGAGAATGAGAGATAGAGAACACGAGAGGGAAGAGGGTCAGAGGGAGAAGCAGACTCCCCGCCCAAACACTCTTGAGCAGAGTGGTCTTTAGCTTCCATGTGTTTGAATTTCTGCCAAATTTTTTCTTGTGATTGAGTTCCAGTTTTAAAGCACTGTGGTCTGAGAATATGCAGGGAATAATCTCTATCTTTTGGTATCAGTTGAGACCTGATTTGTGACCCAGTATGTGGTCTATTCTGGAGAAAGTTCCATGTGCACTCGAGAAGAATGAGTATTCTGTTGTTTAAGGTAGAATGTTCTGTATATATCTATGAGGTCCATCTGGTCCAGTGTATCATTCAAAGCTCTTCTTTCCTTGTTGATTTTCTGCTTAGATGATCTGTCCATTGCTGGGGGTGGAGTATTGAAGTCTCCTCCAATTAACGTATTGTTATCAATATGACTCTTTATTTTGGTTACCAGTTGGCTTATGTAGATGGCTGCTCCCATGTTGGGGGCATAGATATTTACAATTGTTAGATCTTCTTGTTGGATAGACCCTTTAAGAATGATATAGTGTCCTTCTGTGTCTCTAACTACAGACTTTAGTTTAAAATCCAATTTGTCTGATATAAGAGTTGCTATCCCAGCTTTCTTTTGAGGTCCGCTGGCATGGAAGATGGATCTCCATCCCTTCACTTTCAGTCTGGATGTATCTTTAGGTTCAAAATGAGTCTCTTGTAGGCAGCATATGGATGGGTCCTGTCTTTTTATCCAGTCTGCAACCCTGTGCCATTTTATGGGAGCATTTAGGCCATTCACATTGAGAGTGATTATTGAAAGATATGAATTAATTGTCATTATGTTGCCTGTAAAGTCATTGTTTTTATAGATTGTCCCTGTCAATTTCTGTTGTATATGACTCTTGGGGTCTTTCTCCTTTTATAGAGCCCCCCTTAATATTTCTTGCAGGGCCAGCTTAGTGGTCACATATTCTTTCAGTTTATGCTGGTCATGGACGCTCTGCATCTCTCCATCCACTCTAAATGACAGCCTTGCCGGATAAAATATTCTTGGCTGCATGTTCTTCTCGCTTAGCACCCTGAATATGTCTTGCCAGCACTTTCTGGCTTGCCAGGTTTCTGTGGATAGTTCTGACGTTAACCTGATATTCCTCCCTCTGTACGTAAGGAATCTCTTCCCCCTAACTGCCCTTAAGATTATTTCCTTGGTTCTAAGATTTGCGAGTTTTACTATTACATGCTGGG
The DNA here is from genome assembly GCF_003265705.2 of Callorhinus ursinus. Taxonomy (NCBI): domain Eukaryota; kingdom Metazoa; phylum Chordata; class Mammalia; order Carnivora; family Otariidae; genus Callorhinus; species Callorhinus ursinus. The sequence goes on from NW_027397146.1 coordinate 1,475,077, forward strand.
GTTTGGCCTGTTTTCCTTGATCTTGGGAGGGGTCCTCTCTGCCCCTAGGATGTGAATGTTTGTTTCATTCCCCAGATTAGGGAAGTTCTCAGCTACAATTTGCTCAAATACGTCTTCTAGTCCTCTCTCTCCACTCCCTCTGGGATTCCAATTATTCTGACATTGGAACGCTTCATGGTGTCACTTATTTCTATGATTCTATTTTCATGGATTCAGAGTTGTTTTTCCCTGGCCTCCTCTTCTCCCTTTTTATCTATTATATTGTCTTCCAGGTTGCTTATTCGTTCTTCTGCCTCAATTACCCTAGCTGTTAGATTATCTAGATTGGATTGGATCTCATTGATAGCATTTTTAAGTTCTGCCAATTCAGCTTTCATTTCTGCCCTTAGAGACTCTATGCTGCCATTAATTGATTTCTCCATTCTAGCCATTGTCTTCACAATTGCTAGCCTGAATTCCAACTCTGACATCTTGGTTATATCTGCATCCATTTGTAAATCTGTGGCAAATGTCATAATCTCTGAGTCTTTTCTATTTTGGGGGTTCCTCCTCCGAGTCATTCTGTTGATGAGTGATTGAGGGAATGTATAGATTCCAAATTATTGACCAGAACCCAAGCAAGATGCACCTGTTTTCTAGGGACCTTAGGGTTGCTGGCCTCTTGTTTTCCCAGCCTGTCTTCTGGGGGAGGGGCCTGCCATGTTGTTATTGAGGCAAACCTGTTTGGGCAGAGTTGCCCTGCCCCCCTGTGGTGGGGGATGGGCTCAGTGGGTATCAGTTTTGGGGGGCTTTTTTTCTCTGGCGGCTTTCCCTGATGGCTTTCCATGTCTCTTCCGAGAGTCAGAGCAGAAGAGACTGTTTCCAACCCTCTGCCTCAGAGCAGAGAGATCGCAGTCTGTTCTTCAGTGAGCTCTCCAGGCCACACTGTTTCCATTTCTGTCTGTGCTGCTGTAAACTGGAGCTTCCTGGGTTGTGTGCCCCTCCACGGTGCTCCCAGTCCTGCCTCTAGGTCGGGGCATGTCTCTGCCCTTTGTGCTTCTAAAACTGCCAGCTGCTCCAGTTTGCTTGACCCTGCCGCTCAGGGTTTCTGCCCCGGGGGCTGCCCTAAAGTCCTTTCCCAGCCACTACCGGTCTGCGAGTCTGTGCCCTGCCCCCAGCACGCGAGGCTGTCACTCACCGGCGGTGTAGGATCCCCACGGCCAGGCTCCCTCCCACTGCCATTTATCCTCCGATATCTGCCTACAGAATCACGGCTCCCCGCTTCATACTTCGAAACCAACTGCCCGCGATATTCTGTTTGTAGAGATCCAGATCTTCTTACATCTCAGGCTGATTTCGTGGGTTCTCAGAGTGGTCTGGTAGATATCCAGCTCAATTCCAGGGGCCAGTTGAAATAGGGTCCCCTACTCCTCTGCCATCTTTTCTCCCTCATCCCTCACATTCATTTTTTGCCTCTGGATTTCTCTTCCTACTTTCCTACTTCAGTCCATTGGGATTCTGACTTTTCCAAGGATTTCTTTGCCTAAAGTCTCTGATCTCACTTCCAAATCATCCCTTGAGCCTAGCCCTCATCATGGCATAGCGCTGCTCAAGAACCATCCATGGCTCCTTCTCTTATTCTAAGATCAAACCCCAACTGTCTCTCAATCCCTTTCTTGAGGGCTAAGCCTTATTTCTACCAACTTCCTTCCACATACCCTCTGCTCTAGAAAAATAGGATGATTTACTATTCTGCAAACATACCTTGAGTTTTCTACCCATGAATCATGCATATGCCTTAAGCATTTTCCTTCCATCTATGTTTGTCCAATAAAATCCTACCTCTCATTTAAGGCCTAGGGCTAATGTTGACTCTTTCTTAAGCTTTCACTAAACAGAGTTCATCAGTACGTGATTTTTGTATTTGTGTGTCTCCCAGCAACTCAGCTTACTCATATTTTATACCACTTGTCTAGTCCTATGTCTTTCTCCACCATTGGATATTGAACTCTATGAAGGTAGAACCATGTCTTAGTCTTCTCTGTATCCCCAGGGCCTGGCTCACAATAGATGCCCAGGGTTCACTGAGTAGAAGGCTGCATACAGTTTTTCAATCAAGTAATTCCTTTTTGGATTTCTGTATCAAGCATAGGTATTTGTGAAAACACTTATCTCTTCAAATAGACTGCAAACCAGGTGAGGGCATGGCCAATGTCATCTCTATCTCTCTGCCCCCTGCACAGAGTAAACTCTCAAGCAGTATGATTGAATGAAAACAGTATGGGACAAATCAGCTAATACTATGAAAGCTCATAATTTTCTTTGCATATTAAGGTATGTTTGGAGAAAATCTATAATGTCAGCTAAAGCCCTAAGTCAACATGGAGCTATGGGTATTATAAAGCAGGAGAGATGGGTGAAAGAGTATATGAGTGAGGAAGTGAGTGAGACAGAGAGAGAAGGAATAATCTTCTTAATGTATGAGCTAGTGAGTGAGTGGATAAGAAAAAGGGGAAAGAATAACTGAGCCACTGAATGAATGAATGATGGGGTGAATGAATAAGTGACTAAGATAACTAATTTCTTGAGCAAGTGAATGTATAATTCAGTGACTAAGAAAAGAACAAATGGATACATTTTTTTCCTCATCTTTGGGGAACTTATTTAATTTTCTAGGCTTCCTGATCCCTAAGCAGTGGTCTCAGGCACAGTTTGGAAGGGTCTCTGCTTCCTCAGGTTTTAAATTACAGCCCACTTAGGCTGTCTCCATGGATGATGTACTCCCAAACTTCACATACGCATATAGATAGATAGATAGATAGATAGATAGATAGATAATTTTTTTAATTGTCATGAAAGCAGCACCACTTGAAAACTCGATTAATTACTAATGTTCTTCATCATTTATCAAGTACTGGTTGTTGCTTATAATCTTTAAAGGGAATGAAATTAAAAGAATTAAGAAACAATTATGTTTGGAAAAAAAATAACCCTCCCCAAATCTAATCACCTTCTGGTAGAGAGCTTCATGCTGAGGTGGCTGGGGAGGGAGAGGGGGGAGAAGCGCCCACACACCACTGAAACTCTTGCAGTTGGTCTGCGGAGAAAATGAATGGTGACCTGCCAGCATGATGTGGAAGACAGCAATTCCTCATGTGGGCTCAGGAAGCAGGGCTGTGTCATGTTTTTCTGCCTGGTGAAGCAGAGCTATTGCTTGTGGGGATGGGGGCTGCCTGTGCCTCCCCACACCAGGGAGCCAAGAGTGCCAAGGAGTCCCTGGGCTGCTAAGCTGGGGACCACCTCCCACACCTTCCTGACCTTTATTACTATTACTATTACTATTACTATGGAGAGGAAGAGGTTTGGCTTGGGGCAGTCAGGGAAGGTCAGAAATTATAGGACAAGAGCCTACCAGGAAGACAGCCACTTTCAAGAGTTACCGGGTAAATGTGAGATTCCACACTTGAGCCATTTCTCATTCTTCGGTATGCTGTAGGCATTAGCTAACTAACACACAGGCTGGCCACTGCTGCCCACCTTAACTGTCTCCTACTCCAGGACTGGGAAAAGAAGCTTGAGCCTTATTGTGGCTGATCTCCACCCTGGGAGAACTGCAAGGGCCTAAGACCCTATCTCCTAGGTAGCTATCCCAAAATGCCCATGCTGACATGGGGCCCTGATGCTTGCTCCCTAAAGATGTGAAAATAGAGCATTTCTGGGTGTTAATCTCATAGCTGAAAGAGATGTTATGCCTTAGAGAAGTGTCCAGTAATTTACACGTGAGAACAAGTTCTCTTGCCTCCCAGGCTGTATTCTTGCTTGGACACCATCTGTGCAGTGCCCACAGGAAAAGGGATCTTAGATGCTGCTCAGACTGGTGTCCTAGCAAGAGAACTACCTGAGAGGCAAGAGACCTTGCTCTCATGAGTATGCTTCAGGGCCACTAATTCACAAGACCTGTGCCTTGTTAGTATGTAACACTTAGGCTTTCTTTGACCCTTCATTTCCTTGTCTCTGTGAGGTTGGATTATAACCATGGCTCTTAAGCTCTCTTATGCATCAGAATTCCCTGTAAGTCTTGTTAAAACAGATTACTGGGCCCACCACCTATAGTTTCTGATTCATTAGGTACAGTGTTTATATTATGTCCCTTTGTGGTGCTGATGTTGCTGGTCTAGGGACCACATTGAGACCCATTGGAGTACATGGTACCAAAATGTGTGTGGCCAGGTACAAAGCAGTATCCCATCTGTTTCCTTATCAGCTTCTGGAACAATCCCACGATCCAAGGAGTCTCTATTCCTTTTAGAGATGGGAAGCAGGCTCATCATGGTGCCTAGACTTGTCTAAAGTCCTACTGCCAGTGAATAGTAAAGCCAAGATGTGAAGACAGGCCTTCAGTTCCCAGACCCTGCTCTGCTTTTTCCATACCTCAAAATCTTGGAGAATCCCTAGCTTATTTTCCAGCTGCCACATCTACCACTCCTATTTGTAGTGCTGTGAAAATGGTAAGAACCTTAATACCATATATAGTTTGTTACATGACAGGCACTGTTCTCAGAGCTATGTAAACATTATAGCATTTAATTTTCACCCTTCTGCTAGGAAGTTGTTGGGCTATTATTATCTTCATTTTAAAGATGTGGAAACTGAGGCACAGGGTGGGCATCTAACTTTTCCAGGGTCAAAGAGTAAAGAAGTACTGAAGCTGGGACTTACTCCTATGCAGTCTAACAGCTAGGTCTCTGATTTGAGCACTGCACCCCAGGATAACGGTACTCCTGAAAGGCTGCCTTGGGCCCTTGACCTGCAGAAAAAGGGAGCTCAGGGAACAGGCTTAGGGATCTAAGAAACAGGAGTGGCCCTGGGGTAAGTAGGGCCTCCCTACTATGAGATTTTCTGCAGCTTTTCACAGAGTGCCCGTCACAAGGTCTGTCTCATGGTTGGGGCTCCCAATCTCTTCCCTGTATCATTGGCTCCAGCCCCCACATGACCAGGGCTGTCTGTCAAGGGGCCCAGCACACTCAGTGAGATGTGAGATATAGTAGTCAGGGCACGCACGTGGGCATGTGGGCCTGCCGGGCTGGCTGCAAAAGGCTTGATTACATAATGGCATTTAGAAAATGGCACTTGTCTTTTCTTCAAAGACCTTCAAGATGATGAATTGGGGCTTATTGAAATGGCCTTAAATCAAGGTTTCTGTGAACAACAGCTTGCTCAGACTCATGCAAAGTAGATTTCTCTTCAGAATGGCTGATACCAGTAGCTCCTTACTACGGCCTCCTTCTGGGTTTAGGGGCTGGGTCAGGGACCAGAGTCATGGAAGATGAGAGCATGAACCAAAATAACCCCATATTACAGAGAGTATGAAGTTTCTGTGTACCTATGGGGACTCTGAGGCCCCAAGAGAAGAGACCAACACAAAGTCACCTAGTAAGGCAGTCAGGCAACTATTTTCTGAGTCTTTAGGAACATTCTAATGGCCATCTCTCCCCAGAGTTACTCTGGGGTCTGCCTATGAGGGCAGCATACTGCCTGGGGCTGCCATTTACTCCAATGGGCCACCTTTCTGGGTTCCTTTTCTTCTAAGATGGGTCTGGGTGATATGCAGGTTGCTATATTTATTCCCAAACCCTGTGGACTCTGGGGCTACTGGTTTTTGTGATTTCAACTTGTGCACCCCCCTCTACCCATCACACTCAACCTATTCGCATCACTATCCTTGGATGATGGCACCTGCATGAAAATGTCCCATCTCATCTCCTGCATTGATGTCCCAACATTTTCTCAGTTGCATTGTCCACCTACAGGGTCTCACTGTTAGGTGCCAACTTGGAACTTTCATGAGCAGTCAGAGCTTGTCCTGGCAATCACTCCTGACCTTCTGTCCAGGAAGCAGCACTCTTTTGAAAGGCATTGGTGACCCTTCCACCTTCTTACTGCCTTAGTTTCCATATTTGCTAAGTTAGGATAACAGGATTCTCTGGCTTCTCTACATCACTGAGTGGTGAGAGGACTCTGTGGCAGGAAGATGGGGGAAACATTCTGTACACTGAAAAGTGTTATGCGAGTACAACAGCCATGACTATGGCTCTGCTTCTGGGCCCATCTCCATCTGGCTTTCTCCCTGGGCCAACTTTCTGGACATCCACAAGTAGAGACTGCTGTGTGGCTGTCTGGTGACAGACCCCCATGGGATTTGAATTCAGCCTCCAAAGACTGGCAGCCATGGCACTATAAATATAAAGCAAAACAAAAGACAACATAAAACAATATCAGAAAGAAAAAATATGACTTTGGAATTGACTGCTGAGGTCTGACAACAAAATTTTAATATTTGTAAGGGGAGGAAAACTGTAAGCAGGGCTGTGCATAGACTGGGGCTGTGAGGACAGCTGGGAAGAAATAGGAAACTGATCTTGTGTGTGCCTCTTGTACACAGAGGGTGGGGAGAGCAATGATAGAAAAACTCAGATAAGGTTCTTGGTTTTGAGGATCCCATGGTTCTGGGAACAGATGGCTCTAGATATGATTGCATACTCTCTAGTAAGGATGAATGGTAAAGAAACACAGGAAGCTGTGGGAACCCAGAGGAAAAGCCCATAATCCAGACCCAGTAGCAACATTGGGTAGGGAATGTGGAGACAGGGAAATCTTACAGAAGCTGATGCTTAAACTGGGAAAAGAAAAATGAGTAGTAGTATGCCATATAGAGAGAAAAAGTAAGTCTATTCCAAGCAGAAGGGACAGTGTAAGCAAAGGCAAAGAGATGGGAAGGAAAACACAGGATCTGGGAAGCAGCAAGTGCTCTGGTGAGGTTGAAACCTCAGATGGGAAGGAGACAGGTTGAGGTTGTCTGGGGCCCGGACCTTGAATACCAAGCTCAGGGGCTTGAAATTGATTCCAGAAACAATGGAGAAGAAGGCATGATGGGGGCCTTAAGGAGAGAAAGGTCATGGTCTGACTTAATGCTTGTGGAAGATCCATCTTCCCTCAGTGAGGAGACCAGGGAGGAGGCAGTTGCTGAAGTCCAGGTGGAAAAGCCTTGAGAAGAAGTTCAAGGGTTCAGTTTTAGACAGGAGACATTTGAATTGCTGCTGGTACATCTATGTGGAAATGGGTACTAGACAGTTTGATATACAGGTTTGAAGTATGAACTACAGATAAAGGCTTCAGTAGAGTAGAGAAGGAAGGGCCAAGAAAGGAGACAATGAATATCCAGAGAGATGTGAGGGAAATCAGACAAGGTTTATGATTTCCTTTTCCCAATGTTCCTGAAAGGTCAAGCAAGATTGGGTGCCTGGGTGGCTCGGTTGGTTAAGCAACTGCCTTCAGCTCAGGTCATGATCCTGGAGTCCTGGGATCGAGTCCCACATTGGGCTCCCTGCCCAGTGGGGAGTCTGCTTCTCCCTCTGATCCTCCCCCGTCTCATGCTCTCTCTATCTCATTCTCTCTCTCAAATAAATAAATAAAATCTTAAAAATAAGGTCAAGCAAGATGAGTATAGATCAGTGTCCAGTGGATTTAATAATGTGGAAATCATTGGTAATGCTCAAGCTCAGTGGAGTGAGAAGTGGAGCCCGTGGCCTGATTGGACAGGATGAAGGAATGAATGTGTGGGGTGAGGAAATGGTCTAAACCACATAACCAGTTTATTTTAAAACTGTGCTGAGAAGGGAGTAGAGACCTGCGCCTCTTTTTTTTCTGATGTGTGACTTTGGAGTATGGTGGCACCATATGTATGTGTAAAGCCTGAAAATGTCAGTTGTGGACAAGCAGAGCTTTCTGTCTCCTCCAGCCAATCAAGGGGGAAATGACTCTTCTTATCTTGGTGCTCCAAGAGCAGTGACTGTACTATTGCCTTGGGTGGATGGTGGCCTGAAGGATGGAGGAAGAGCACTGGAGACAGAGATATCAGCAAAGCAAAGATCCAGAGGTAGGAAAGTTCACAATGAATTTAGAGGGTTGATGGAAAGCTAATATGACTGAAACACAGTGGGCTAGGGGTAGAATGGAAGGAGGTATGGTTTGAGATGTGAGCAGGGGTTAGCCAGGTCATGGTGAGTACTGTAGGCTGTGGTAAAAGCTTAGGGTTTTATTTGTTTATTTGAAATGTAATGGGAAGCTATTAAAGGATTTTAAGCAGGGAAGTGACATGATGTAATTTATATTTTTAATTGAAGAATAGTAAACACACAATGTAATATTAGTTTCAGGTGTACAACATAGTGATTCCACAAGTCTCTATATTATGCTATGCTCACCACAAGTGTAGCTACCATCTGTCACCATACAACACTATTATAATACCATTTACTGTATTCCCTATGCTGTACCTTTTATCCCCATGACTTATTCATTTCACAAGTGGAAGCCAGATCACTCTGGCTTTGCTGAAGAGAAAGGATTATACAAGGCAACCTAGAAGCAGGGAAATCATTCATTTATTCATTAAATAAATATTTATTGAATGATCACTCTATGACAGAATTGCTCTGTTGGGATAAAGTCATGAACAGTAAAGACCAGGTCCTTCCTTCTATGGAGGCATAATTCTACTGGGACAAACAGATAATGGTAAATAAATAAATAGCCGACATCATTTTAGGTGCTGATAAATATTATGGAGAAGTTAAAATAGGTTAATGAGGTAAAGAGTGACCAGGACTGAAGATCTATATCAAAGTGACTGGAGATGGCCTTTGTGAGCAGCTAGTATTTACCCTGAAAGTTGAATAATAAGGATTCAGGCACTCAAAGATTTTTAATAAAAATATTCCAGATCTCTAGGCAGAGGAAAGAGCAAATGAAAAGGCCCTGTGGTGAGAACAAGCTTGGTGTGTTTGAGGAGCAACAAGTAGACTAGAGTGGCTGGAAGGTATGAATCAGGGTGGGGGAGAGTGTTAAGAGATTGATGTCAGAGAGTGAGGTAGACAGAAGCCAAATCAACAGGCCCTTTAAGCCATGTTTAGAGTTTGAATTTTATTTTTGCAACTACAAAAGCACAGGAGAGTTTTGCATAGAGAAATGAATGATCTGATTTTTATTTTAATAGGATCCTTTTGACTGTTGTATTATGGACAGATTGGAGAGAGGGCAGAGTAAAAATATGGAGATCAGAAAGAAGCTATACTGCAATAATCCAGGGCAAGATGATGGTGGCTTGAGCCACACTGATGGCAGTAGAGGTAGTGGGAAGTTGTTGAATGTGGAATGTTGAAGATATTGCTGGTAGCACTGGTCAATGGATAGGATGTGTGTAGTGATAGAAAGAGAGGAGTCAAGTTTGAGAGAGGCCTGAGGAAATGGGTAGATAATGGTGCCCTTTATTGAGATGGGAAGAAATTTTAGGAGAAGTAGACTTGGTAATGTCAGGAACTGGCTTATCAAGAATTGTGTTTTATATGTGTTGCATCTAAGATGACTACTATACATCCATATGGAGATGACAGGTAGCTTGATACATGAGTCCAATACTTAGAGGAGAAGTCACGAATGAATTTGGGAGTTGTTATTATCCAAATGGTATTGCAAACCAAGTGAACACCTAGTGAGGGAGTGTAGATGAACTAGAGAAGGTCAAGGATGGAGCACTAGGGCACTTCAACATTCAGAGGTCAAGAAGAGGAAGAAGCTCTAGGAAAGGAGATTTGGAAGAAGGAGCTACAAGTGGGGTGAAAACTAGGTGAGTATAATTCTAGCTCTAATTCATGGAAAAGAATTAAGAATAAAGGAGTGATTAATATGTCAAATGGTCTTGAAATGTCTAGAACAATGAGGACAGCAATGATTATGTGCTTTAGCAAGATGTAGATCTTTGGTGATTTGATAAGAACCATTTCAGTGAAGTGGTTGATCAGATGCTAATGGGACTGAGAGAATGTGAAACAAAGAGGAGCCAGAAAACAGAAAAAATTTCTCAGATGTTTGGCTCTGTATGGGTTAAAAGAAAAGTGGTAGTTGGAAGAGAATAAGGCTCAAGGTGTGTGTATTTTATTTTTATTTTTTTAATTAGAAAAGATTTTTATTTATTTGAGAGAGAGAGAGAACACAAGCATGGAGGAGGGGCAAAGGGAGAGGGAGAAGCAGAACCCCTCCCACTGAGCAGGGAGCCCCATGTGGGGCTTGATCCAAGGACTCTGGGATCATGACCTGAGCCGAAGGTAGATGCTTAACCAACTGAGCCACCCAGGCATACAAGGTTTGGGTATTTTAAAGATGGAAGAGAGGGAGGAGCAAAATGGCAGAGGAGTAGAAGACCTAAATTTTGTCTGGTCCCAGGAATTCAGCTAGATAGTTATCAAACCATTCAAAACACCTACAAACTCAACAGGAGATCGAAGAAAAGAATAGCAGCAATTCTATGAACAGAAAAGCGACCACTTTCTGGAAGGTAGGACGTGTGGAAAAGTGAATCTGAGGTGATATTTGGGAAGATAGACCACAGGGGGAGGGAGCCTCTGTCAGCTGGCTACCAGCAAGGAAATAGAGCACCAGAGCACAAAACTGGAAATTTTAGAAGTCTGCTCTGCTGAGGGACATCACTCCAGTGGCTAAGCAGGGGGTGGAACCCTCACTGGGACAGTGTGGTCTCAGGACCCTTGGGGTCACAGAAAGACTGGAAGTGCCTGAGTGTGGCAGAGCTCCCAGGTATCGGAGCGGGAAGCCGGCTGCAAAGACAGAGCCAAGGAGTGGGCTCTCAGCTCGGGGTTGCCATGAACCATGATCTGTGGCACAGTCAGGCCACTACTCTTCCAGCAGGGACCTGGCAAGGGGCAGATCCGGGGAGACTCCCCTTCCTCCTCCGGGAGGAGTGGTGTGGGAGCACACTGCAGGAATCTGCTGGGTTTGGAGACTCCAGATGGGGTCATGTGCCAGAGATAGAAATGCTTGGTCACAGGTCAGATGAACACAGAGTGCGGCCAGAGACCAGGGAGACAGGAGTGAGTGACTGCTTTTCTCTGGGGGCTCACTGAGGAGTGGGCCCTCAAGTTCGCTCCTCTGGGGCCAGAGATTGGGAGGACGCCATTTTCACTCTTGTCCTCCAAAGCTGTACGGAAAGCTTTCAGGGAACAAAACTACCAAGCAAACCCGAGCAGATTACTTAGCCTGGCCCCTGGCAAGGGTAGTGTAATTTTGCCTAGGCAAAGACATTTGAGAATCACTACAACAGGCCCCTCCCCCAGAAGATCAACAAGAACATCCAGCCAAGACCAAGTTTACTGATCAATGAGAACTGCAAAACTCCAGAGCTAGGGGAATACAGCACATAGAATTCATGGCTTTTTTCCCATGATTCTTTAGTCTTTCTAAGATAATTTATTTATTTATTTATTTTTAGTTTTATTTTATTATGTTATGTTAGTCACCATACAATACATCACCAGTTTTCGATGCAGTGATCCACTATTCATTGTTTTCGTACAACCCTCAGTGCTCCATGCAGTACGTGCCCTCCTTAATACCCATCACCGGGCTAACCCCTCCCCCAGCCCC